>NW_007727107.1:150313-214115 GCF_000696425.1 Galeopterus variegatus | reverse complement strand
GGGGGGGGGGGGGGGGGGGGGGGGGGGGGGGGTGGGGGGGGATGTCTCCATAGATGAAGGTTCTGGATTACTCAGCACCAGGCATATTAGAGAGAGTGGGTTTGCTGATCTTGTATTGATTAGATTGGGTTTGGCTTTGTGGTTTGAGTGGAACATCAAGCTGAAAGCTGTAGAAAGGACATGAGTAGAAGAGACCTTGGCATAATTTGTTTGGGCCAGACCCTAGCACCACCTTTAACATGACTGTCAGACTATCTTCAGGCTAAGAGAAATGAGAATGTTGTTCAGACTCTGTCCCTGCATGTGTTCATGGAAGCCTTTTCTGTATTTGTTGGCAAATTAAAGATAGCACTGAGATAATATTTTGAGACCTAGTCTTTACTCCTGCAGAGGTGATTAATTTCTCACATGTAAACAGAATTTCACAGTTAGAAGAGACTTCAACTTCTCTTAGCCCAGCTTATAAAATACTTTTACATTTATTATACATTGCCACAATTATTTATTGAGCTCTCACACCATGCTAGATACTAGGAATACAAGAATGAATAGAAATAAGACTATAGTTTCATTTAGTCAGTAAAACTGATGGGGTACCCTTGTGCCAGGCAGTTTCAACTGCTTCAGATACAAAATGGTTACAACCAATCCTGACCTTGGAGTTGCATGTTTACAAGCCTTGCCACTGAGGACAGTTGAGTGTATGAAAGAGGACATCCTGGCCTATCAATAAGAGATGGTGTATATCCAACAGACTTTTTGGTATCCTGGCAGAATCCCACTTCTTGTCCATCAATCTTCCAATTCTAGAATTGATGGGATAGCACTATGGGATAGAGAGCCTTAAGAAGGCAATTAGTCATTGTACGCTGTGGCCAGGCTGTTTAGGAGTGTAAATTGTAAATCCTCTGTAAAACACAAAAGAAAGTTAGGAAGGGAAGAGAGTATTTGGCAGAGATGGGTAGTGTTTAAACTTGAATTTCTCTTGAATGGGTAACTCCCTCATAGGCTTACAGTCACACACCGAAATTACATATTTCACAGAGTAACCTGAATGCTCCCTCTACCACTCCCTTCCCTCAGTCCCATGAGCACAAATGGGCAATTAAATAAAATAACGTATGTATTAGTCCGTTTCTGTTGCTTACAACAAAATACTTGGAAGTGGGTGATTTATAAGAAAACAAAATGTATTGCTTACAGTCCCAGGGGCTAGAAAGTCCAAAGTCCAGGAACACATCTGGTGAAGGCTTTCTTTGGTGGTGACTTCATGATGGCAGGTATCACATTGAGACATGGCGGAGCAGAGAGATAGAATAACCTCCTCATTCACTCTTTTTAAAGCCCTCAGAACTATGCCCCTGACCACCCTTATTAATCCGTTCACTACTGTAAAGTCCCACAATCCAATCACCTCTTCAAGGCTCTACTTTTCAATTACTATAGTAGGATTTCCTGCCCTCTTAACAGCCACAGTGGGGGCTAAGTTTTTAGTACATAAAACTTGGGGGACACAATTCAAGCTTCAGTGAGTTTTGGGGGGACATGATTCAATCCACAACGTAACTCAGGTGGTTTATGAGCGTCAGGAGTAAGGGCACTGTTTAGCTTGCAAAGCTGCATGGCTCCAGAGTAGGGAGGAGTGGGAGTGCAGAACTGATGGCCCCTAATCCCGCTCTTTAATGGCAGGAGTGAGATGACCTCGATCTTGCGAAGCCCTCAGGCTCTGCAGCTCACTCTAGCCCTGATCAAGCCTGATGCAGTTGCTCACCCACTGATTCTGGAGGTAAGAATGAATCCTAAGCCTCTACTGTATGTCCTGGGCACTGCTGCTGTTTCAGGTGCTGTAAGGTCCACTTGTGGCAACTGACAACACAGTTCTGTCCTAGATGTTGTCGAGGCAAAGCTAGGAGCCATGGACTTTGACTCTAAAGAGACTAAAAGTCTGTAGGACACTTGGGGCAGAGCTAACATGTAAGAAAGTACCCAATGTATAAAAAGAACCAAATCTCAAGATAATGTATATGTGTTAATGTCCTATTGCTACATGAGGAAGTACCATAAAGTTAACAGCTTAAAACAATACTCATTTATTATCTCACAATTCTATAGTCTAGAGGTCCAGTAGGCTTGGCTGGATTATCTCCTTATAGTCTCACAAGGCCAAAGTCACGGTATGGGCTGGCTGCACCCTTATCTGGAGGGTCTGGGGGAGAATCCACTTCCAGGCTCATTCAGGTTCCTGTGATTATAGAAGTGAGGTCCCCATTTCCTTGCTGGCATTTAGACAGGAACTGCTGTCAGCTTATAGAGACCACTCACATTTCTTATCACATGGCCCACTCCATCTTCAAGACAGCAACAGTGCATCAAATCCTCCTCATGCTTTGAATATCTGAGTTCTCTCCTTCAGCCCCCAACCAGAGAAAACTCTTCTTTTAAAGGACTCGTGACTAATTAGGCCCACCTGGATAATCTCCCTGTTGATTAAAGCAAAGTCAACTGATTAGTAACCTTAATTACATCTGCAAAATCCTTTTTGTTATATAATGTAACATAATCATATTGTATTATATTCACAGTCCTGGGGATTGGGGTGGGAAATCTTGGTGGGCATAGGGTCACTTTAGGATTCTGCCTACCACAGTTTGATAAGTACTAACTGAGCAGCACTGCTGAGTAAGCCCACTGTGGTGCAAAGGGAGACCAAAGCAGTCAGCAATGATGACCTGGAAGTGGTGGGACTTGGCCAGGCCTCAAAGGAAGGGTGGACTTTGGTTAGTGCCAGGAGGAAGATAGGTGTTCCACAAAGGAAGGAGTGCGTATGATGGGTCTGAGGGTCAAGGCAGCCTGGGTTGGTGGGATAAAGAATTGGAAATGGTAGAGGGCAAGGAAAGTACAGCTTTGAGCACTGGGCTAAAGTGGTTATACTTCATTCCATAAAGAATAGGGACTACCCAAAACCTCTGACCAGAGTGTGACATGTAAATTTAAGAGTTTTTTTTTTTTTCCTTTTTGTCTTTTTTCTTGTCCGGCAACGGATCGCAACCCTCAGTGTCGCGCCCGTACCGGACCGGAACCGGCAACGGGATCGGAACCCTTGGCGTTGCGCCCACACCTCGCTCAGCCAGTGAGCGGGAACCGGTCTGTATGTGGGATCCGAACCCTTGGCGGGAGCACCACCGCACTCTCAAGCGGCGCACTGTAGCAGTGCACCACCGGGCCGGCCCCTAAATTTAAGAGTTTTTAATCTGTCAAGTGTGATAGTTTGAAGAGAGTGAGAGAAACTCAAGTCAGGACCATTAACAATCTCATGGTTTTCCGGGTGGTAGGTTCTGTGGGCTAGATTGAGCTTGAGGGGGTGGAGGTATGGAAGGGCAGAGACAGCACTCTTCCTGTCCCCCTCCACCAGCAGCTCACACTCTGGCTTGTGACTGAAGGTCTTAGCCTCACACTACCTTCTTTTTCTTCTGACACACCATTCAGACAGACCCTCAAGTCCTGAGCTCCAAGGGGTCCTCATGATTTCTTTTGGTCAGCCCGGTTCTCCTGACTGATTTGTATCTTTGGGGTGGTGTTTATCCAGGCTGTTCATCAGCAGATTCTGAGCAACAAGTTCCTTATTGTACGAATGAGAGAACTACTGTGGAGAAAGGAAGATTGCCAGAGGTTTTACCAAGAGCATGAAGGTAGGACCATTAGTCCTCTGAATGGACAGCTTCTCAATCCCAAGAGGCCTATAAGAGAGATTTTACTTGGAACATACAATAACAGGCTCTCTCTGACCTACCTTGTAAAATTGTATCCAGTCTTCTAAAATCTTGGTTTATTTATGAACTTTTCATGATTATCAGTCTTTTTTTTTTCCCGAGGAGCGTTCTACCTCCTTGTCCCAACCAGAAACTTGATTTTATGTCCTAATAACAACATCAGTAGCTAATATTTAGTGAATGTTTACTTTGTCAGACATTTTCCTCATGCTCATTATTTCATTTAATCTCCCAACAACCCTAAAAGGTAGGTATTGTTATATACCCAGTACACAGATTAGGTAACTGTGTTAGGGAGGTTAATGACTTACCCAAAACTACATAGATTGTAAGTAGCAGATCTGAATTCAGACACAGGTATGTGAGACTCTAAGGTCCTTGTTCTTTTTTCTAAAACAAGTTTTTATTATTCCAGATAAGGAGGTAGATTTACAAAAAGTTCTCATGGCACCAGTGTTTTGATGAAGGTACTCTCTCTTTGCAGGACGTTTTTTCTATCAGCGGCTGGTGGAGTTCATGGCCAGGTACTTCTAATTTTTGTTCTAGCATCTTTATCCATTGAGGCTTATCTCCCCTTCCCCCTAAATGGGTTTGTTAATTGCATTTGCCACTCTTTAAAGTTGTAATGAGTGTGAAGTCTGAAGAAGCATGGACTTAGGGCTCTGACTGTGCCAACACTCACCTGTTTGGCACCTGTCCCATGGTGGGCACTGGACCCAGGGCTGTCGAAGAGTATTGTTGAGTGCTGCCTAGCAACTGTTGATCTCTGTGGCCTTTCTTGTACATCGGCAGTGGCTCTGCATCAATTTCTATTTTAAGCAGCATTGGTATTCATCTAGAAAGGCAAGGAAATGTCCAGGATGTACAGTGTGCCTTTATTTACAGCATGCCCTCCCAGACTAGATGGCCAGATTCTACCTGTGCTCCTTTTGTTCACAGTGGGCCAATCCGAGCCTACATCCTTGCCCACAAGGATGCCATCCAGCTCTGGAGGACACTGATGGGACCTACCAGAGTGTTTCGAGCACGCCACATGGCCCCAGGTTCAATTCGTGGGAGTTTTGGCCTCACTGATACCCGCAACACCACCCATGGCTCAGGTGAGTCTGCCTCCTCTTTTTGCATCCACAGCAATAAATAATGGGATATGTTTTGGGCTGGTGGGCAGGCTATATGGTAGGGTTGACAGCTGGATCCGTCCAACAAGCTTTCTTCCCATTTGTGTTTCTGGCCCTTTGTAGCCATCTTGGCAGATATGGCCTGTGGACTTTTTTTACGTGCCCAAGACTGAGGGAAAAGAAGAGGCTCAGGTTTCTGAGGCTGATTATGACTGCCTCTTGCCTCCACCATGCACTCCCTGTGAGAACCCTTCTCTATCTTATCTCCCTTTACAGACTCTGTGGTTTCAGCTAGCAGAGAGATTGCAGCCTTCTTCCCTGACTTCAGTGAAAAGCGCTGGTATGAGGAGGAGGAGCCCCAGTTGCGCTGTGGCCCTGTGCACTATAGTCCAGAGGGAGGCATCCACTGCGCAGCTGGAACAAGAGGCCCAGGACCAGCCTGATGCAGGCCTGTCAGTCCAGCCTTTTCTCCTAGACTTCTGGTCCAAAGCATTCTCCTAGGACCAGGGCTCATGCTGCTATCTCTGGTGGGCACCACCATCTGCCAGAGGGTCTAGCTCATCACTGTAAATCCTCCAGAATCTAGCTGTCTACCTCTTCTCCAGAATATTCATGGGTGGTTCAGAAGAATGATAACTCATCTTTTTGCTGAGAACTATTCATCCTTCTTCAAAGAGGAGCTTGCCTAATTAACTTGCCTGAAAAATGCAGTGACTGTATAAGCAACATTTGACCTATCTTCCTCAATAAAAGTCAGTGTTCTACCAAATCCTCAAGGATGGGAGCACTACTCTGGGAGCTTTTTCCCTATCCTTAATTGGTGTAATTAAACCTGCCCTGAAGCCAGGTTTCTGTTGTGTGCTAAATGAAGAGAATATTGTGTAGGAATCACCCAGTAGGCTGACACACACAAAGTGTGCAGCTTATGTAGTGTGTAAAGATACCCAGCAATAGAGCTGAGGGTGAACTCAAGCCATGCTGTGCCCTCTGGCACAGGGCTGTGTCCTGGAGGAAGAGGTACCTTTTATCTGAACCAAGGTATATCTGCCCAGTGGAGACATATTTTTATGATTCACTTATTTCTGATTTGCACAAGACACTAAAAGTAGCCATGTCTCTATCATAGCTGAGTATTACAGTTATCTACTGCTGCATTACAAATCACCTCAAAATTTAGTGACTTAAAATAGTAATGATTTATCCTTTGTGTCTGTGGGTTGGCTGCATGGTTGACTGTTGGTTTCACCCAGACTTACTTGTGCCTGCATTCAGCTGGTAGATCCAATATGGTGTTTCATCCTGAGCTTCACAGCACAGTTGTTTCAGTATTCCAAGAGGGCAGGCCCCACACTCAAGCTTATGAAGCTTCTGCTTGTGTCACATTTGCTAATATCTCGTTGTCCAAAACAAGTCATATGGCTAAGCCCACAGTCCATGTATGAGATGACTACATAAGAGCATGGATATGGGGAGGTATGGGTCATTGGGAGCCAGTAGAATGACAATCTGACACACTGGGACTTGTGAGAAACCTTTAAAGAATGTTAAGGAAGGTTACCTTGTATGGAGGCTGATCAGCTAAAGATAGTGCATTTATACTGTGTACTACCTTTTCGTTTAGAGCAAAAGGCCTAGGATTCTTAGAGAATCTTCTTCCATCTGACTCTATAAATGTATCTGCACATTCACCCATTTGCTCCTGTATTCCTGTTACAACATAGGAAGAATCCTGCTGCTATCAAGCTAGTCCTTCCAGGTGTGCTCTGAATCCCATCTCCTTGCTCTTTGGGTTATCTTATCTCTACTGCACCTTTTTTTATCTTTCTCCACTGAGTCCTTCCCCTTTGAATCAAACATGTTTTGGTGTCTCCCAGCTTTCAAAATCTTTTTAACCTCATTTTCCCCTTTAGCTACCTCTTGTCTCTTCATCTCTGTACAGCCAAGCCCATATCAATTGTCCACACTGAAAGTCTCATCCCCATTTTCTCAGCAGCCCTTTCTAGTGTGACTTGCACACCTCCCACTCCAGGGGAGCTACTGTTTCTATCACGATCTCCATGCTGCCACATTTAGGGGATTCTTTTCAAGCTTCATCATTCTGACTTCTCCACAGCATTCACTATTGCTTCATTTTTCAGAAACACTCTGTTCTCTTGACTTTCCTGATCCCCACACCATTGGATTCGTTCTTCTCTGGCTATTTCTTCATCTCCTTTGTTGGCTTATGCAAATATTTGTTTTTGTAAATTCTCTTTTCAAGGCATTCTGAAAAAAACAGAAAGATGATTAAGACCTGATTTGGTCCTCAAGTTGCTAATTATGAAGTTGGGTAGTCAGCCAACTGTAGTACATGGCAGAGATGGGAAAGTGCCATAACCGAGGTACAAAGTCCTGTGGGAGAACAGAGGAGAGAAGTTTTTACTTTGGCCAAGTGAAGATGTGAGGGTGATAGATGGGGGAGTGGGGGGAGACTTCTACAAAAGATGTAGCTGGCATTGGAACTAAGCCTCAAGGTCAAATAGGGTACTGAAGGGCTAGGAAGCTTGGTTATTTTCAGATCTATTAATGGGTCAATTTGGTCTGTGTGTGATCCAAGAAGCCTGTGACACATCTTTTGTCAGATCCTGACTTTTCTTTCTCAGTACATGTATGTCCCTCTCTTTTTGGTGGCCCTAAAACCTTGGAATTAAAAATTGCCTTCATCTACTACCTTTGGTAATAGTAGACCAGGGAATTTGGACCCCCCTGCACATAGAGAATAACTAGAAAAGCTGTACAAAATATAAAAAGCATTTATTTGGAAGTATTAGGTGGCAGTGAAGAGTTATAGGACCAAAATCCAGTACAGAAGTGAAGTAATAGAAATGAACCTGAGACTTGGAATTAAGGCCATCTGCCAATTCTGGAAGAGGCAGCTGAGAAGCTGAGCAGAACTTCAACAATCTCATTGTGTTAGGGAATCAGTTTCATGGATACTGGCAGAAGACAAACGATTCCTAGGGCAGAGACTACTACTCAGGGCACAGCTGGTGGAATATTCGCCTTGGTCCCTCTTGCCCTGCAAGTCCCACAGGAGCAGCACAGGCAGGCCCAGGTTGGTACTGCACATATAGTAGGTTTGCATCACGGCTAAGAAACCACGATCTTAGATATTCTGTCTTCTAAGGCTATTTGCTGTACAAAAGTCCTTAAGATAATCTGGAACAAAAGCTGTCAATGCCTCTGCACACAAGACACACAGAAACATGAGAGACCCAATGAGAATTGTCTCCCAATAAAATTGTCTCTCACTTAATGGAGCCAGGTTTCTGTAGAGAGGGGAGTTTAAATATAGAAAGGGAGAAAACTAGAATAAACCTGGTGATGTTGGGCTGGAATTGGAGGTATTGGTGTGAACTAATGGTTTGCAATATGAGGGGTCTTCAAAAAGTTCATGGAAAGATTTTAAATATGTTTTTGTATGTATGTAGGTACATATATTCCCTGGCTCTGACCTGACAGAAGTGACACTCTACTATAATGAGCACCTAGCACCCAGATCTTGGTTTCTAAATCTATTGAAAGGAACCAGTGTTCTTTGGAGAAGTGGCTGATTCCATGGTTGGTGCAGGGAAATTACAAGATGAGCCTGGAATATCATCTTGTGCCAGAAAGGAAGTGCTCGAAGAGTGAGGGAGATGTGTCTCTCTAACAAAAACTTGACTCTCATTATCCTCAGTGTATGTATTCATTTGATCAAACCCACTATAGGTAATCAACCAATCTCCCATCACTGCCCCCTCCTCATGTGGACACCTTTCTCACCTCACTCAGGTTTTAACACCCAACTCCAGGTTGTCTCGTCACTCTCACCTGCACCCAGTCTTCATTCTCTTCAGTCTCTGACACCCTAGGTCAAGTTGCCACTGCTCCCCTCATGGATGCCACCTTCGCCATCCCTCAACTCTGCCTCTCCCTGCCATGTGGATTCCTTCTTCATGCATGGACTCTAACACCCCACCCCAAGCTGCCATGGCCGTTCAAGCAGCTTTATTCATAAAAACCAAAAACTGAAAACAACTCAAATGTCCATCAAAAGAATAAGTAAACAAACTATGGTATATTCATACAATGGAATTCTATTTAACAATAGAGAAGTATGAACTATTTAGATCTCAAAATGGTGCTTAGTGAAAGAAGCTAGACACAAAGGAATGCATAATGTTTGGTTCCATTTAAATGATGTTCAAAAACAGGCACAGCCAATCTATGGTGATATAGATCAAAATAATGACTGCTTTATTGCGGGGCAGGGGGGATGGGGAAGGGAGTAGGACACAGGGGAACTTTGTTGGATGACGAAAATGTTCTTTATCCTGATCTGGGTAATGGTTGACTGTATGTGTGCATTTGTCAAAAGTCATCCAGCTGTACATTTAAGATTTGTGGTTTTGTGTTAAAATTAAAAAAAAAAAATTTTCTCTATGGCTATAACACTACCAACAACAAACCTACTAAGTAAAGTTCAAGATTCCTTTGCAGTTCTTTTTTGTCATTAGAATAGATCCCACTGAGGGTGCATAGTCAGAGTATTATATTCAAATCTTATATAGAATAATTTATTTTTCTCTTCTTTGGGATTATTTCAATATTTAATTCATTTATTTCTGTTTTTAAATTCAGATTTTTATCAACTAAATTTTTTAAGTTGATTTAACTTCATTTATTTTGAATATGTAAAACATTAACATGATTCAATGTTTGAAACTATAGGAAAAGGGTGCTCGCTTCAGCAGCACATATTCTAAAACCAGAATGATACAGGAAAAGGAATACTAGAAGTCCCATTCACTTCCCCTTTTCACTTACACCCTGCAACACCCACTCCCTAAAGAAAACCCATTGTATTAGCTTCTGGCTTATTCTCTTATATTTCTTTTTGCAAAAGTGTGTGTGTGTGTGTTTCCCCTTCCTCCTCACACATAAGGCAACACACTTCATATACTCTTTTGTACTTTGTTTTTTTCTTTAACCCCAAGCTATAATATAGAAATCACTCCATATAAGTTTATAAAGATCTTCTTTCTTTTTTTTTACATCTACATAATACTCCATCCTGTGACCATACCATCATCTATTCAATAACAGGAATTTAAATAGTCTCCAAGAAACTTTTTTATTGAAACATAATTGATTATACATATATGTGGGGTACAGAGTTGTGCTTGTGTACAGTATGTGATCAAATCAGGATAATTAGCATATTTATCATTATAAAATGTAATAATTCTTCATGTCCATTAACCAATGGTCTCCAAAAGTTTGCTATTACAATTAATGCCACACTGAACAATCTTGTGCATATGTTGCTTTTTCCCCCTTTTGTTAGCTGTGTGTATTAGTTACCTATTGCTATAATATTGCTGTGTAACAAACTACTCCAAAATTTAGAGACTTAAAACAATCATCTTTTCTCACAGGTTTTCAGATGAAGACTGTGGCAGAAGGAGGGAGGGGAAAGAGCTCTGTGAGCTCGGGTGTGAAGTAATAAAGGGGGTAGCGGCCAGAGGAAAAGAGGGAAGGAAACACCAAGTCCTGGCAACTATGTCTTTAATAGATCTGTCTACTTCTCTCCACATCCACTGCTCCATTCCAGTCCAAGCTACCATCATCTCTTGCTGAGTTACAAGTCTCCCAACTTTTCTTTTCTACTCTTACCATGCCGCTCCCCATCCCCCCACCCCCAATTCATTTTTCACACAACAGCCAAAGTGTTCTTTTTCTTAAATGTCCAACTCTTTAGGTCATGCCCTGTATTTCACTGTACTTGGAATAAAAACCAAAATTCCCCACATCACTTCCTCAGTGTCCTCTTACACCACTCAATGAATCCTAGTGCTCAAGCTCCCATGAACATTCTCTCCACCTCAAGGTCTTTACCCATGCTGTCCCTCATCTTTCTGCTTGGCTCATTCCTGTTTGTCATTTAGGTCCCACCTTAAATGCACTTTCCATAAGAAAGCCTTCCCACATCCCATAGTCCAGTTAGATTCTCCCAGTTCTTCACTCTATCATACAATGTACTGCTTTTCATAACATGTACTACTATTGTTATTAAGATTAGCAGTATTCTTTGTTTAAAATCTGGCTTTCTCCCTAGAGTACAAATTTCATTAGAGCAAAGTGTTTTCTTCATGCCTCTATCACTGTTGTCCAGCACAGTTCCAGGTATACATATTGTTGCTTTGTAAATAGTAATGAACAGTCCATACTCTAGTCTTTGACATCACTCAGAATTCCTCCATCTCTAAATTCCTTAAATCTTACCTTTAAATCAGTCTCCTTCCACATACCTCTCTTGTGTATCTCATGTCTTCCTAAACTACTCACTTCTTCCACTCTCTTAGGTATATAACTATTTCACATATTCTCTCCTCTCTTCAAACTTCCAACACTTCCCCCTCCTTCCTCACTCTCCGGTTGCTTTGGTTTGAATGTCCATCCCCTCTGAAACTCATGTTGAAATTTAATCCCCAATGTAACAGTATTAGGAGGTGGGGCCTTTAAGAAGTGATTGGATCATGAGGGTTCTGCCCTCATAAATGGATTAATGAGTTAACGGGTTATCACAAGAGTGCGTTAGTCATCACAAGTGGGTCCAGTTTGGTGTGCTCTTGCCCTCTCATTGTGTGATGCCCTCCACCATGTTATGATGCAGTAAGGCCCTAACCAGATGCAGCTCCCCAACCAGGAACTTCCCAGCATCCATACAAAATCAGTTGTATTCCTACAGACTAGCAATAAACAATCAGAAATTGAAATTAACAAAGCAATATAATTTACGATAGTGTTAAAAATATAGTATACTTAAGGATAAATCTGCCAAAAGGTGTGCAAGATTGATACACAGAAAACTATAAAATATTTGCTGAGTGGAATTAAAGAAGACCTAGATAAATGGGGATATATACCATGTTACGGATCAGAAGACTCAATATTGTTAACAGATTGAACACAATCGTAGTCAAGATCCAAGCAAGTTTTTGTTGCTGAAATTGACAAACTGATTCTGAAATTTATATACACAAAATGAGTTGATTTAATTCCTCACGGAATCCCCTGGGTTCAGATGTACTCTTGCTACTCCAGGGAGCAGCAATGTCAGCAACTGATCATAATCAGGGTTAATTATGTACATAAGTATGATAGCTCCTTGCTTCTCCTGCCAGTCCACCATCACGGGAAACCCAAAATGACCAAGTTAGTCACCACACTCGTTTAGTGGTCATTTCCTGCGCTCTTTGGCACAAGCATCTCCCCCACTCCCCACCCTACCCCCAGTAACAAGAAATTCTAAGCCAGAGGGCCTAACTTTCTAGGCACAGGGAGCACAAATTCTTGCCACGTACTATTTCTGCAATGGCTTATCATGGAGGTTTCTAGCTTGGAAACCTTCAATTGCCCACCTTAGATCTTCACATAAGAGGTCTGGAGATGAGTCTGATATAGCAGATACCTAAATTTTGTTTGTACCAGAATTAGTCCGATGTTAGGATACCAAAGGACTTTGAAGGACCAGGCTGCTAGAGGGCAAGGAATTGAACAGAGTAACCCCTCAGACCCAAACTCCTAATGTTTCCAGAATTCCAGGCTGAATCCAAGCACCATCACATATTAGCTGTATGAACATGGGTAAGTTACCTACATTTCTGTTCAATTTCCTTATCTACAAGATGAGCACACTACTGTTACCAACATCATATATTTGTGTTTTTTTCCTTGTCTCTCTTCTCTACTTGGGAACAGACCTAATGATGGGAGAGACAATCCACCTTGGGTCCTAAGCATCCCTGCATGCTTAGTTTTGGTAATGAGGATGTGATGTTGTGATAAAGACATGGCTTTCTGGAAGAAGGACAAAGGATCTCACAGGCCACTTTCAGGGATATTGTTAGATTCACAGGGATCTGTTAGCAGATGTTCTCACCCAGTGGGGCCCCACTTTCCTACCTGTTGATAAAAGTTTACAGGCTGAGTGGTGAGAGTAGGATTGAAACAAGCCCCTGGATGTGGCCTTGGTTATTGTTCACACTCTTCCAGGTGAAGACAAAAGAATGTAATAAAAATGGGGCAGGAAGCCTTGCATCCTAGCCAAAAAGTAATCCTGAGCCAAGGAGCTCCCAAAGCTGAGAAAAGTCAGTAATGAAGATATAGCTTTCTGTGGAGCAAAAATAGTATATATTCAAAAGAACCCAAGTGCTCACAGGATGCCAAGAGGCATATGAGGAGGGAGGCAGTACCAACTCTGGCGCGAAAGACCAAGGAAGGAAAAAAATCTTCCCTACCATTCCCTATGACACCCTGCCCTCTCCAATCTTCTGAATGAGGATTAGCATGATCTCCTGGTGGCTGTGGCTTTAGCCCCTGATGTGCATAAATGAAACTCCTTGGTCTGTGTTCCTGCAGCAGAAAAAATGTGCCCAAATTCAATTGATGGGTTTGCAGTGCAAAAGGAGCTGACATGTAGGGTTTTTGAGCCAATTTAGTATATCACTGCGGTTCCTAATGCTTACTGTGTAATTGACAAGGATATTTTACATGCCTATACTGAGAACACTCATGTATTAAAGGGGATTCTCCCATTCAGGGACTGTCACATAGAAGTGACCGCAGTTCCCTTCTATCTGGTTCAACAGAAACAACAGAGAATCTAGGAGAAGAGGAAATCATAGCTTTAAAGACTTAATGGCTGTCGGAGAACTCAGAGTGGACAAGGTCGGGAGGCAGAAAGGAATGAGCCTTGTACTGAGAGCTGGGCTTCAAGGACTGATTCATCTTTCAAAGATAACTTTGATGGTGGGGAAAAAAAATCATAATATGTAGATACTTACATATTGTGCAATTACTATCTGCCAGCCATGGAACTAGATTCCATACGACCATTATTTCCTACAAGAGAATAACTTCCAAGGTTTAACAATGATTATTTATATCCAGATGAATGGACAAAAAAAGATGGCTAGATGTATTTGTTTTAACTGAAATCAAGTAAGTTCATTTTCTATTTCTGCATTCTTGTATGTTTTACTTAAAATTACATAAAACACTTATGATTAAAATATACCAAATTAACTTCCGGTGTAGTCATGGGGGCTAATGCTACTACCAACCTGTTACAGCTGCTGCTGCTAGAACTTGTGGACAAATGTATAGGATCAAGAATTTACACTGTGATGAAGAGTGATAAGGAAATTGTTGATACACTTCTAGGATTTGATGACTTTGTCAATATGGTGCTGGAAGATGTTAAAGAGTTTGAAATCACACCAGAAGGAAGAAGGACTACTAAATTAGATCAGATTCTGATAAATGGAAATAATATAACAATGCTGGTTCCTGGAGAAGGAACTGAAGTATGAATGGGTTTCCTTGACTTATGTTAGATTCTGTTTTGTCTTATAATGGCAACAAAATATAATTTTTTTTACCTTCTAATGTTTTAGATCCTATAAAGCTAAGTTTCCCATTAAAGGGAAATGCTTTGAAAATGTATGCCCATTTTTATAAGTTAATCATGATTATCTTGGAAAAGGAAGAAAGGAATTCTTTTCCGAAGACCAAAATAAAGGTGTTTTTGGTTAAATAAAATAAAATACACCAAATTAATTTTTTAAATCTTCAATATAGACTCAGCTTGAGAACAAGAGGTGACATAAAAAATCCAGAAAATGTTGGATATTTCAAAAGACAGATACTTCTTCCCAACATCTATTAGAACATTTAGAAGTTTTCTTACTTGCCAGCCCCCCACCACATAAAATCCTCCCCCATGTAATTGGAATCTCCAAGTTCAAACTCTCATCTAACCATCTCCCTCCCATGAACTCATCATTCCACAAACTCTCCTTCAGGTTTACTCTTCTTGGTCATAAATGGCTCTGGGGAACCCAGAAGCTACCCAGGACTCACAAGTTCTGGATTCTAAGGTTCTAAGAGCCCATGATCCCTTTAAGATTCATAATAAATCCTCATCCCTCCCCTCTCCTCTTCCCTTCCTGGAGAGAGGCTTACTCTAGGGCCTAACACCTGAATCACAGAAGCCAGTTGTGGGGGCCTTGATTCCCACCCCTTTCCCTAAGGCCTGGAAAGAGGTGTCCCTGAGGTCAAGGTATAAAGGGCCCCCTCAAGAGGGGAAAGAAGGGGCAACAAGGCAGGGGAGAGGAGGGAATGACAATGGAGAGGAAACAGCTCCAGAAAACCAGGACCCCTGGGATTGAATCAAGACAGCACTCCCACAAAGCCTCATGGGAAAGTGGCCTCTAAAGGCAGACCTCCTAAGATGCTACCCTGCAGGCACCACTCAATAATAAAGGAAAATTTGGGATACAAAGAGAGAAGTCTGTACTGAAGAACAAGTCTGAGGGACAAAGGAGCATTCCCTCGTGTGCACTGAGAGAGAAGTCTGCATTGAGGGATAAAGCTCAAAAAAAGGGGCGAGGCCTTTGTAGGGCTAAATAAAACCACCAAGAAATGGGCAGAGCCAGAGACATTTAGGGGTGGGCCTGAAGGATGAGGTCAGCAGGGAAACAGGGACTACTTTGATCTCAGTTGTACTTATTTGGCCTTGCAGCCATTCAAATATGAGACCCCTTATTCTTCAGAAATAAGTCATCAGTCCTTACCCCCAAAGATTCAGCTATTCCTTCCTCCATCCCTCCTCCTTCCACAACCCTTTATTCTGAAGATCTTACAACATCTCAAGCTTGCAGAGATGGAGCCGTTACAGACCTGATTTCAATCACTTTTCCAGAAGACACAAGAAAGAGGGACTCCTGCACCCAAAGTTATCTGCCCTGGCCTGGACAGAGGTCCTCTCTGCATCTCTTCCTGTGACTGCCTGGACTGGTGTCTCTACAGTGTCTATTGTGGATTTAATACAAAATAAACATTTTTTTCTTCCCCTCATAATTAAAGCAGATATAAGATTGTTAATTTCTCCATTTTTGTTTTCCAGTGGGAGAAGCAGCTTTGAGATCACATGGAATAATGGTGTCCCCCTCCTTCCCTGCTCAGCAACCCCAAAGAAAACACAAACACACACTTCCCTCTGTGGCTTTTAGCTAAGGCAGCATAATGGTGGTAGACCAGGCAGTAGAGCCTGATCTGAAATGTGGTGGGAGAACCTACATTCCAGGTACTCCTAGCCTTTACCTCCAACCAGGCTAACCTTGACAATTCCCTGGAGAACAACCACTTCCAGTGAGAGAGAGCAGACATCGGCTTCTGGACCAGCTACTCTTTTTCTCTCTCCTCCTTCTTCCTCTCCAGCATCAAAACCAAGCCAAGTTTTGGGGGGTTATACAGTCATCCTTCTCCTTCCTCTCTTGTCAAATAAAGACACTGGGGCTTGAGTGGACAGCTCTCCAAGGTACACTTATTGACATACATGTCAGGGGTAGAGCCAGCCCAGGGCCAAGAAGGGAATGAGGCAAACTGTCAGGAATCTGGGCAATCTGGGCCCTGGGAATGCAAAACAGGTGTCTAAAAGGGCCTTAGAACTATTATTGGAGGACTGATGTAAGAGTGTGGCTAAGACTGGGCACTGAGATTAGAGGATTTAGGAAAGGCTGTGTTTAAAAACACTTAAACCTGGTGTTAGAAGGCTGATAATGGGGCATTGCTAGTAATCTTAGCCCTGTCATTGGAGGGCCCAGGTAGCATGGTTATGAGATTTAAGTCCTGAGACTGAAGAACTTTTGGAGTATAGTTTAAGGGACCTGGATATGGGATTGGAGAGTTAGAAAGGGGACAGGTTAAAAAAAGTCCCTCAGATTGTAGGGCTAGAGACTGAACCCTGAGCAATACCTGAAGGTGGGATAGAAGAGGATGCAGCAAAGGCTAAAGAGGTACCAAAAAAAAAAAAAAAAGGAGAGTGTCACAGAAGCTAATGAGGGCCCAGTTGCAGAAGGAAGTAGTCAAATGCAAAGACGACTCCTCCAAGAGGACCATCACTTGGCATCTCTGTTCCCAGAAGCTAGACCTGTGCCATCTTCACAGGCACAGGGAGCGTAAGGGGTCAGAAGACTATCTCTGAAGGCCTCTCATAACTAGAGTGGGGTGGTGGTGTATGATGGATAGATCTGACACCCAGTTTCACTTAGCTGGAGTGTCACCTCCAGCTAGCTCCTTACCCTCACTCCCTGTATACAAGGCTCCTCCCCTGACTGACCATGTCCCCTGACATGTGATAAAGAATGATGTCCACCTAAATCTTTGCTCACACTACCTCATAAACAAGGCTTCTTCCCTGGGTGTGTCCCCTGGCATGGCTGATGCTTGACTTGCTAAAATCACATGCTCACTCCTTATACACCTAAGGCTTTTCCCTGAGTGTGTCCTCTGGTGTCTGATGAGTGCTGACTTACTGCTAAAGCCTCGCCCACACTCCCTGCATGCATAAGGCTTCTCCCCAGAGTGTATCCTTTGATGTACACTGAGAGTAGACCTGTGGCTAAAGTCTCGCCCACACTCGATGCATGCATAAGGCTTCTCCCCTGAGTGTGTTCTCTGATGTGAGTTGAGGGAAGACTTCTGGCTAAATCTTTGCCCACACTCCCCACATGCATAAGGCTTCTCCCCTGAGTGTGTTCTCTGATGTGAGTTGAGGGAAGATTTCTGGCTAAATCTTTGCCCACACTCCCCACATGCATAAGGCTTCTCCCCTGAGTGTGTTCTCTGATGTGAGCTGAGGGAAGACTTCTGGCGAAACCTTTGCCCACACTCCCCACACGCATAAGGCTTCTCCCCTGAGTGTGTTCTCTGATGTGAGTTGAGGGAAGATTTCAGGCTAAATCTTTGCCCACACTCCCCACATGCATAAGGCTTCTCCCCTGAGTGTGTTCTCTGATGTGAGTTGAGGGAAGATTTCAGGCTAAATCTTTGCCCACACTCCCCACATGCATAAGGCTTCTCCCCTGAGTGTGTTCTCTGATGTGAGCTGAGGGAAAACTTCTGGCTAAATCTTTGCCCACACTCCCCACACACAAAGGGCTTCTCCCCTGAGTGTGTTCTCTGATGTGAGTTGAGGGAAGACTTCTGGCTAAATCTTTGCCCACACTCCCCACACGCATAAGGCTTCTCCCCTGAGTGTATCTTCTGGTGTCTGAGGAGGGCTGATTTATCACTAAAGCTTCGTCCACACTCCCTGCAAACAAAAGGCTTCTCACCTGAATGTATCCTCTGGTGTGTGATGAGGTGTGATCTCACCCTAAAGCCTCGCCCACAGGTCCTGCACACATAAGGCTTATCCCCTGTGTGAATCCTCTGGTGCATGATGAGGTCTGACTTTTCACTAACTCCTCGCCCACACACCGTGCACATAAACGGCTTCTCCCTTGTGTGTGTCCTCTGGTGTCTGATGAGGTGTGACTTGCGGCTAAAGCCTCGCCCACACTCCCTGCACACATAAGGCTTCTCTCCTGAGTGTATACTCTGGTGGTTGTGGAGGGTTGACTTATCTATGAAGCCTCGCCCACACTCCCCACAGATATAAGGCTTTTCCCCTGTGTGTGTTCTCTGATGTCTGATGAGATGTGACTTCCTGCTAAAGCCTCGCCCACACTCCCTGCACACAGATTTTCCCCCTGTGACTGCCTTGTGTCTGAACAGGTTTGACTTCTGGCTAAAATCTAGTCCATATTCTCCAAATCTGACTGCTCCAAATCCTGAGATTTCTACCCTCTCAGGAACTTTGTCTGCTTCCTCAGAGCTTTCCTTCTGGGCTGGACTGAGTTGTATCTCCAATATTCTGCTTCCTCCCTGAGAGCTTACTGGTGGTCCCTGGAGTGGGCTAGAGAAAACCACTGAAGTCCCCCTCTCATGTATACTCCAAAACAAGGGTTTAGCACCTCTTTCTATTCCTCGATCTTCTGCCTCAGCACCCAAGTGGTTTTTATCAGAACGTTGTTGCTGATAATGATCATCTGGGCAGGGATCCTCTGGATGGAGTTGACTTCCTGCACGTAAACCTGGAATAGGATAGCTGTGGAGCTCATCTTGGTTGAGGAATTGCTGACTGCCAAAGGCTGGAGGGCAGGAGGGCCAGGGATGGACTTCTGGCACTGATTCTGCTGAAGAGAAAGTTTTCAGTCAGAGTAGTCACAGGAAAAGCTGACTGGGCTCTTTTTCCTTGTCTTATGGTAAGACCTAGCCCATTAATCATTCACAATGATTAATGTCTCTTGCCCCAAGATGTGCTTTACAGGACCTATATTTCCATTCAACTTCTTTTAACTTCTTATTTGGAAATAATTTCAAATGTACAGAAAAGTTGGAAGAAAAAGAACAATACAAAGAACATCTGGGTAACCTTCACCCAGATTACCTATTGTTAAGATTTGTATATTATACATGTATGTATGCATGTACCCCAGATTACCTATTGTTAAGATTTGTATATTATACATGTATGTATGCATGTACATGTATATTTTTTTCTCTGAAACACTTGAGAGTAAATTGCATATATCATGGGCCTTTAACCCTAAATACTTCAGTGTATATCTCCTAAAAGTAGGGATATTCTCCTTCATAACCACAGTAGATTTATCACCTTCAGTAAATTTAACATTACATAATACTTTTATCTAACTACCTACCATATATATTCCAATTTTGTCAACTGATCCAATAATGTTCCTTATAGCATTTTCCCTCCAGAACAGGATCCAGTCAAGGATTAGGTTTTATAATTAGTTGTCATGTTTCTTGAGTCTCCTCTAGTCTCTGCCTTTCATGAGATTGGCATTTTTGAAAGATACATTCCTTTTAAAAGGGAACATTCCTCGTGTTCTAGAACATGTTCTAGAACAGTCCTGATGTTTTCCAATGATTAGATTCAGATTATGCATTGCACTCAATTTTTACACATCACAACTTTTTTTTTCCTTTTTGTCTTTTTTACTGACCGGTAACGGGATCGCAACCCTCGGTGTCGCGCCCGTACCGGGGACCGGCAACGGGATCGCAACCCTCAGTGTTGCGCCCGCACCGCGCTCAGCCAGTGAGCGGGAACCAGACTCCACATGGGATCCGAACCCTCGGCGGGAGTGCCGCCGCATTACACATTACAACTTTTACTGGAGACCAAAAAATGCACAGCAGAATCTATTCCTCATATTATCCCAACAAGGAATCTTCTGAGTAAGCATCAGAGGCATCTTCAGCTCTGTAAATATCTGCAATTATACTAAAATGGTCTTCTAAGCCATAATCATATTCATACAAATAGCCACAATCATTTGTTTCCACTGAGAGGGAACAATATTTATGACCTATATAGGAATGTTTTTGTGACTTCTCCTATGAAAAGAAAGGATAGATTGAGGTCTGGATGTCCCCTGATGTAGAATGCAGTACGGATCAGTGGTCAGAGACAGCGCATGTAAAACCTTCATTTGCGTTTCCCCAGTCATAAGCAGATATTTATTAGAGAGCTGTTGTGCAACAGGTTCTACTAGGAAGTGGGGATTCATTGGTGAAAAAGACAATCAGGCACAACTGACTTAAAGGACTCTGGCTCTTGACCCCCTGTTTAGTCCAGATCTGCTCCTCTCTGTCTTCCACAAATCAGCATATACAGATATTTTACCATTTAGCTGTACCTACCTAAGAAATATCAAAATTGAATTGCAACTGTTTCTAACCAGCTCAAGATGATAAACACACAAACTTTTAATTCCAGAAAGCCAGATCCTTTATTGGCCTAACTAAAGACTCTTTTCCTGACTAATAAAAAAGATCGTTTTAACCAAACATGAACAGACCCATGGATTCATTCCATCCTATGCAGAGTGCTAGTTTTCCATCTTTTATTAGCACGAATACATAAAACTGCCTTTCTGGAACTGAAATATCCCTGAAATTTCTCCTTCTGAACTCTTCAGTAAAATTTCCTTACTGGTTTATTACCCCACCTGACAATTAAATAAACTCAAATTTCTAATTAATTTGTTTTTACTAGGCTCTGGTGGTTTTTATTACCTGATATTTGGGTTGTATGCTCTATTATTATCATTATCATCATTAATAATAATAAATCCCATAATGAATATGATTTATAATGGGCCTAGCATTGTGCTTTGTGCTATATAGGGCTTTACATGAAGATCAAATTTAATTCTGCTATTATTTCACAGATGGGGAAACTGAGGTTTAGAGGGTTTAAGTAACTTGTCCACAGTCAGAAAGTAAGAAAAGACAAAATGGGTTCTGGACACCAAAGCATATGCTCCTAAACACCCTACACACACTACAGATAACTCTGAACTACTTAGCATAGAATGGTTTATATTCTACTACGTCTGTCCTTAAAGAAAATAAAGCTGCTAAGCAAATAATGGACTCTTGCTACTTTGACTAGATCTTCAAAGAAAAGAAACAAGTGAGAATTAAGCCCCGTTTGGGGAAAAGCTAACCAAATTTGGCCTATAGACTAAATCTGGGAGCAAAGGGTGTTCTGGGCTTTTGACCATAGTCTAGGACCACAAAGCTGCCATCCAGACATCCCTGATCAGAAGATTCCAAGACACCTGGCCCAACTGCTCCAACTCTCTCAGGACAGGAAAAAGGGATGAGGAGTGGCCAAACTATGCTGCTCCAGAGGAGCAACTAAACAAATCCTACCAGGGCCCTCACCCATCCAAAAGGAACTCACCCCTGGAGCCATGAGAGTTCTGCCCTGGGATCAGGAATAGAAGAATGGGGTGGGAGTGGGTAGCTAAAGCCAGTTCTTCCCCTTTCTTGTTTATTCTACATTTCTAATAAACACAACTCTTCACTTAAAAAAAAAAAAGTCCATAATGTTCAGAGTAAAAGCCAAGCTCTTTAGAGTGGTCCACTAGGTTCCACATTCTCTGGTGACCTAGTGCCTCTCTGATCCCATCTATCCTCCACCCTTCATTCACTCTATCTGAGCCACAATGACCTCCTCTCCTGTTGCCTTTCACTGGCTTGTTCCTATGTCTGGAACACCCTTCTCCCAGATACAGAAATATTCAAAGAATCCAGAACCAGGCCTAGCATTAAATAGTCAACAAGCATTTTTGAGTGAATGAGTAACAGGAGCAGAAACTAAGAAAAGGCTAGAGAGATAGGCAGTAAATAGACTTAACAATATATAGTATATATTGTAATATAGATATTCTCAACAATATATAATCCATATTTTGTAAAAGCTCATTTACTGTTCTGAAATGAAATTAAATTTAATTAAATGTACCCACACAGAATTTTTAAAAAAATAATGTAATACCCTACATAAGACATAAGAGAAATAAAGGAAAGTAATTTACAATAAACAATATGCATTTCAATATGTAATTTCTTAGCAGGAGATATAACAGAGCAATGAGATACTTACAGTTATAGAAAGAAAATCTGGACATGATAGTTACCAATGCAGATAGACATGAATGAGCTTTACTGATGACCAAAAGGTGTGTGCTATATTGGTTACTGACACATGCATGTTCTAGTGGTGACAGACATAGGTGTGAAGGTGACTCAAACACTACAACCAGCTCTGCCATTGGTGATAACCTTTTTCACACTGGTGAACACCTCTTGGTAAGTTCACAACTATTTTGCCTTGATTTACAATCTACCATGTGAAAATTACTTTATGATAATATCTAAAACGGATTTAGTCTAGATTCAGAGCATTACAAACACATCCATGGCCTGGGAAAAAACAAACAGGAGAGGAAGAAGAATTGATATAGATAGAGACACTTCTAAAAAAGGAAATGTGTGAATCTTGTGTGGATCCTGATTCAAATTTGCAAAAAAACTTTTTGAGATGATCAGTTAAATGTGAAGACTAGGTATAAGATGATACTGAAACACTACTGATAATTTTGTGAAATGTGGTAATGCTACTGTGGTTATGTAAGAAAATGTCCTTATTTATTAGAGTTGCACTGTGATATAATAGGAGCAATAGGAGTGATATGGCATAATATTTGAGATTTGCTATAAATAACTCATCAATAAAAGAAAAAATGATATCTAGAGAAAGGAAAGGATGAAAACAGTTTAAAGCCTGAAATGGATCCAACAGGATCCAAAGTTTCAGTGTAAAGATCAATTTTAGCTTCTGGTCGAGATGGAGGAATAGATGGTCCCCAGCACCATTCTCTCCCACAAATCAACCTATTTACAACGATTAAAAAGCCCTGACAGCTAAGCTGGGGCCACCAGAGCTCAGGGGAAGAGGAGGAGAGACCTATGGAGTTCATGAGGGCAGGAGAAGCCACGATGACAGAAAGAAAGGATCACGCCTACCATTTCAAATCCCAGCCCCTTCAAGGCTGGAGCTGGTAAGCACACGGAGCAAGAGCTGGCAAAAACCACAGCTGTGCCCTTCATATGAAGTTGCTTAGAGGCGGCCAGCGAGAAGAGGACCTTGGTGGCTCCCAGACCAGCAAAACCACTAAGAGGGTTCCTGCGGACCCACACAGGAATGAGGGGCCACAAACAACAGAAAAAAGAAGCCATTCAGGGGCTGGTCAGTAATCACAAGGAACCAGTGCATGACCCATCCTATGGCAAGTGTTTCGAGTGCAGGTGGTGAGGGAGACAGGGCCACTGGAGGAACATTGGGGCACAACATGGACAACTGATCTGCTCCCCAATCAGCACAGGATCACTCAGTGGAGACTGGTCAGGAATATAGAACTGCAGCGGGAGCAGTTTGCTGAAAAGTCTCAGACCCAGACCAGAGTTTCTACATAACCCAGGTGTACCAGATCTCACGAGACCCGGAAGAACCTACAAAGTCAACCATTAAAACCTGAGCTGCACAAAAAGGCTTCCCCAGGGAATCAGCAGGAAAGCAGTAATTTAGCTCAACTACAGCACTCAAGTGCTGGTCCCCACAGGAAGTTCCCCCATTTTAGAAGTAAGTGAAGGACAACAAATTAGTTCCAGTGCACAGTTTAAGTAGTGGAAACAGTAAACAATCCAACACAGAAATGAAAGGAAAAAAAAAAACCAAAAGTTTGATATTAACTAGTAAAGATCTCACTTCTCCAGGCCCCCAAGCCAGGGCAGAGTGAGGGCTGTGGGCCTCAGCCATGCCCGACACCCACAACCAGCCCAGTAACAACCACCCAGCTGCCTCAGGAAGCACCCTGGGCCCCCCGAACAGGGACAGTGGGGTGCTGAGGGCCTCAGCCATGCCCACATGGTACCCACTACCCAGCCCAATGACAACCACTGAGCCACTGCAGGAAGTGCCCCAGGCTCCCGAGCCGGGCAGTGGGGGGGCCATGGGCTTCAGCCACACCCTCCTGACATCGGCATTCAGCCCAGCAATGACCAAGCCACCACTGAAAGCCCCCTGGTCTCCCCTGCAGGAATGAAAGGATTGCTGTGGGCCTCAACCACGCCCCCCCTTCTCCCACCCTATTTCTTTCTCCCTTCCTCTTTCCCTCTCCCACCCAGCTACTCTGCAACAATATCTGAGAATATAAAAACAGATGGAGTCAGGGACCAATCCTTCCTCCTGCAACCAGGCATGCCACCACTGCCACGGGACCCATTCAGGATTCTGAGGCATGGAGCCAGGGACAGACCCCTCCTCCCACAACCAGGCAAAGAGAACACCAAAAACACCACTTCCATGTGACCATAGCCACCACAATAGCCAAGGCTGCCACAAAAGCCACCAGACACCACAACCACCATGCAGATGGCCCACCAGCCACTCAAGTGCATTGACACCAGGAGAGTCACCAGTGGTGACCAAGAAAAGAAGAGGATGTCTCTCTCGACAAAGCCCATTCCAGAGTGCTAGAAGAGGCATCTACTCTATGATAATAGTGGGGGACCTGAACACACCTCTCTCAGCACTGGACAGATCCATCTACACAACAAATCAACAGAGTAACTGTTACTTTTTCAGAAGGAGAGAAGAAATCTAGGGTTGTCAGAGGTGGGAGGGAAGAGGAAGAGGGGGATGGGCAGTGACTGGATAAAGGCATAAAGAATAAGTACAATTTGTAACAATATATATGCTAATAATATTGATTTGATCAACATACATCAATGATGAACCCCAAAAATATGTACAATCAATTATGATCCAATAAGAAAAATTAAATAAATAAATAAATAAAAAGCAGGTACAGAACAGCATGTACAATATGATCTGGTAGAAAAAAAAGATTAATTTAAATCAGATTACTTTAAGTAAATTTTAATATATTCTTCAGAATCAATGAAATGTATGAGCAGAAAGATAGAGAATTAACAAGACCATATGAAACAAGATAAAAACAAGACCAAATTAGTTTGGCCAGGTGAAAACAAATGTAAATGGACAGATCTACACTGAAATAGTTGAAGAAACTATGTTAGAAACCAAATGGAGTAAAATAAGGCCAGTTCAAATAAGATAAAAGCAGTTCAAAATAGGTCCAAGCAGAGACAAAGAGAAAAAAATCAGAATTATTCAATTCAGCTATGCCAAATGAGGACAAACCTTGAAAAATCTCCTGACAGAAATTTGTAACTTGGAAAGTACTCTTATCAAGAACTCAGGAATATCCAGAATAATTTTGTATTTGCCAACCTAGATAAATGAGTTTTAGTTTTTAAATAAACAAAAATATGATTTATGATACTCAATAGTCTACAAAACACAAAACTGACAGATTTCATTAGACTTTAAACTTTTTTAACTTCAAGGTGACAGAAGACCTCTCTTACTACTCTCCTCCCTGCTGTCTCTGGTCCAATCACATTGGCCTCCCTGCTTTTCCTCAAAAGAGCAAGGTGTGCTCCTGTCTCAGGGCCTTAGCACTGGTTATTCCCATCTGTTTCCCACCATATCCACACATCTAACTCCTTATCACCTTCAAGCCCTTGCTCAAACGTACTTCCTCACAGAGGCCTACCCTGACTAACCAATTTAAAAATTTAGTCACTTACCTCTATACCCTGGTACTCCAGATCCCCTTTATTCTTATCTACTTATAACATATTTTTAGTTATGTAGCACTTACTACCCTTTAACTTATATAATTTATCTATATATGCTGCTTATTATATATTGTCAGTCTACCTATACTAGAATGCTAGCTCTATGAGAAAAGAAATGCTTTATTATTTAATTCACTGATGTGTTCTAAGAGCTTAGAACATTGGCTGGCATATTGGGTACAAAATATATGAATGGAAAAATCAAGGAAGAGAACAAGTCCTCACCCAACGAGACTAGATTCCTGAAATTCTCCAGCATCACTTCTTTGTATAGGTTCCTCTGCTCAGGGCTCAGTCTCTTCCACTCTGCCTCAGTGAAAACCACAGCCACATCCTCGAATGTCACTGGTCCCTAAATTAACCAATAAATTCATATTCATCAAGTCACCATTAGTATTCACAGGGAGAATGGAACTGGTGGTCCTGGAGAATCTAGCTACACAAGGAGTGGATCTGATGGTTTTCAGGATCCAGGGCATTACTCCATACTTGGCTTCGTATTAAAATATGCAGAAGGCATAAATAATAACAAGACACACTCTTCACCCTGGAATACTTACAATTTCTCGGGAAAATGATTTCTTAATCAATGTGAAAACATATGAATGCTGGGCTCAGAAAAATAAATTGAAAACTCATAATGGATGAAATTCGAAGGGAGAGTGGAAGACAGCCTGGAGAAATAAGGAAAAGCAGGATAGAGGCAGGTCTTATATTGGGCTTTAAGGGACGATGAAGATTAGAGAAGAAATGACAGGCAACTTGGACTACAGAGAAAAATGTGAGTGTTCATGGTAGGTTCACAAGTGGAGAATGAGCATTTATGAATGCTGATTAAAACAGATTTCTCTGCTTGAGAAATGAGATTTATAAAATCCCTATCACTGTATACGTGTTTTAACAGTACCTTTTCTAAAGCCCTCAACCCCTCACTCAAAGTGTAGAGCAATAATTTGAATACATAAAATAGCTGGCAGGGAGGATGGCAAGTAGCATTCCTGAGAATGGCATTGCCAGATAAATGAAGTTCAATCCTTAAACTATAGGGTATTTTTTAATGAACATATTTACATTTTATGAAAATATATTCCAAGAGCAATAATTTGAATACATAAAATAGCTGGCAGGGAGGATGGCAAGTAGCATTCCTGAGAGTGGCATTGCCAGATAAATGAAGTTCAATCCTTAAACTATAGGGTATTTTTTAATGAACATATTTACATTTTATGAAAATATATTCCGAGATCAACATTAAAGGACTGATGTTACAGTTCTTATTTTAGAGAAAAGAAACCAGGACCCAGAAAACTTCTCCAATCAAATAACAAGATAACAGGACTGAAAAACAGTCCTGCACAGTTTGAGGACCTTATTCTTTTCATGTTAAGTACTTTATCTTCTGTCCTTCCACCCTGCACCAGTACTCTCTCCTCACCTCTTTTTGTTTCTTTCTTCCAAGTCTCAGAAACCTTCCTTCAATTTTCTACAAATAGAACTACACCATATGCTTTCTCATCTTCAAGTCTCTTCTCATCAGAATGGGTATTCAATGATATTTTCTCTCTTTAATTACATTTGAAAGGTGTCATTGCCCTCAGATACCATGGTAGTCACAAATGCCTTACTTCTAGTGAACTCAAGCATTATTTGCTCAGTTATCATCTGCTTCAACCTGTGGGTTTTCCATGACATTTCTGAACTTGCCCTAGATTTTTAACTACTAAGCTCCTTCACTCTGTGGAATTTGGGGAACACTTGCATTTTATTCCCAGCTGTCTCTGATCCTCTTGAATGTCTCTTTTCTGATTCTGCTTCCTCCTCCTATTCTCAGGTCTACTTCAGTCTTCTTCTAGTCCACCTTCTAAGTGGTTCTTGACATTCTAGGAGAGCTGGTGATTGCTATGAGTTGAATGTCTGTCCCCTCCAAAGCTCATGTGAGAGCTTGATTCCATTTATGGAGTAATGGTTAATGGTTTAATGGGTTACCATGGGTGTGGACTGGTGGCTTTATAAGGAGAACATTTGAACATGCTCTTCCCGATCCTTGTCATGTGATTCCCTGCATCACCATGGGACTCTGTAGAGAGTTCCCACCCAGAAGAAGGCCCTTACAAGATGTGCCCCCTGAACCTTGGATTTTCTGGCATCCAAAACTGTAAGAAATAAATTTAACTCTTTAAAAATTACCCAGTTTCAGGTATTCTGTAATGAGCAACAGAAAATGGACTGATAGTGATGTGTACTCCAGGCTCTTGAACTAAACTAATTAAGCTTTTATCAGATCAAAGTAGAGGCTGGGAGAAGCACAACACAAAATTACCAAGCCACAGATTCTTAGCATCCTCACCTCAAAGCTGGACTCTAAAACAGATTTAAAACCCAGCATACAACACAGCATAAAATACAGAAGTGGCAGAAAGAGTAAAGAATAACAATAATGCTGAGTTAGGAGTAGGAAACTAAGTACAGATACCAAAATCCTTGGGTATGTAAGACATTTTAGGAGGAATGGTGAATCTATAGCCTGACAGCTCAAGCTGTGTGGTACAGTGTTAAGAGGGAGGACAAAATGTCTAGACAGCAAGCTGCGACCCAGAATTAGGCAGCTAAGGCCTAAGGGGGTAGTGGTATGGGCTGCTGTCCTTTTCAGGCTTTCCATGACCTTCTTCTGGCACATCCTGGTTCTCATATTCTCAGTAATCTTTCTCCTATTTTTTTACATCTCGGGTCTCATACTTTCTCTTGCTCAAGCCTTGTGTCTCTCATGTTCTAGCATCCTCTCCATTTCTCTCTCGACTTCTATTCCCCCTCTGCTTCTTCCACTGAAGCATAAGGCTCAACAACATGAGCATACTTTCTCTTGCTCAAGCCTTGTGTCTCTCATGTTCTAGCATCCTCTCCATTTCTCTCTTGACTTCTATTCCCCCTCTGCTTCTTCCACTGAAGCATAAGGCTCAACAACATGAAAGAGCGCCGCCGCGCTCCCAAGCGGCGCACTCTCCAGTGCGCCACCGGGCCGGCCCAATATTTAAGTGATTTTAAAGATAAGGAAACAATTTTAGGTTCTCAAAAATGAATCAAATATTCTATCCTCGGGGCCAGCCCGGTGGTGCACTGCTACAGTGCGCCGCTTGGGAGCGCGGCGGCGCTCCTGCCGAGGGTTCGGATCCCACATACAGACCGGTTCCCGCTCACTGGCTGAGCGGGGTGCGGGCGCAACACCAAGGGTTGCGATCCTGTTGCCGGACACAAAAAAAAGACAAAAAGGAAAAAAAAATTCTATCCAATGTAATAAGGCAAGAAAAGCAAATAAAAAGCATAGTGATTGGTAAGGAAGAAATAAATTATCCCTATTCGCAGATGACGTGTTTGTCTATGGAGGAAATCCAAAGGAATCTCCAAAAAAGATCACGGAACTAATAAGTGAGTCCAGGAGGATTGAAAGATACCAGATGAACACACAAAAATCAATCATATTCCTATATACCTGAAATGACCATGTAGAAACTGAAATTAAAAACATAATACCACTTGCAATTACTCCAAAAAAATGAGGTATCTAACATAAATCTATCAAAACTTGTATAGGATCCGTATGCAGAAAACTACAAAACACTGATGAAAGAAATTAAAGAAGATCTAAATGAACAGAGAAACATACCATGTTCATGGATGAGAAGACAACATAGTAAAGATATTAATTCCCCCCAAAATAATCTATAGGTTTAACACAATTCCTATCAATATTGCAACAAGATTTTTTGTAGAAATAGACAAGCTTATTCTACAATATATACAATAAGGCAAACAAACTAGAAGAATAAAGTGAGAGGGATTACTCTACCTGATACTAAGCTTACTACTTACTATTTGATCACTACAATAATCAAGCCACATAGCAGTAGTAGAAGAATAGACAGAGACCAATGGAAAAGAACTGAGAACCCAGAAAGAGACTAATGCAAATACTCCAAACTGATTTTTGACAAAACAAAAGCAATCCAATGGAGAATAGTCTTTTCAATAAATGGAGCTGGAACAATTGGACAATCACAGGCAAAAAAATTAACCTCAATCTAAAACCTTATAATTTATACAAAAAATTAACTCAAAATGGATCATAATTTAAATATAAAGCTTTTAGAAGAAAATAAAGGAGAGCATCTTCAGGACCTAGTGCTAGGAAAAGAGTTAGACACGACACCAAAACTACGAACCATAAATGCAAAAATCAGTAAACTGAACTTCACCAAAATTAAAACTTTTGTACTACAAAAGACCCCCATCATCTCTTCCAGAACATAGAAGCAAAGGGAACACTCCCTAACCCATCCTCCAAGTACAGCATTAGCCTAATACTAAGACCAGATAAAGACATCAGAAGGGAAACCACAGATCAATATATCTTACGAACATAGATGCAAAAACCTCAACAAAATATGAGCAAATTTAATCTATCAATGTAAAAAGAACCACTGCAACTGAATGGGATTTATTACAGGTTTGCAAAGCTGGTTTGACATCTGAAAATCAATCATCATTTCAACAGGCTAAAGAAGCAAAATCATATGATCATATCAACTGATGCAGAAAAGGTATTTGACAAAATCCAAGACCCATTCATGATTTTAAGAAAAAAACAAATGAACAAAAACCTCTTGGAAAACAAGAAATAGAGCAGAACCTCCTCACTTAATAAAGAATATCACAAAAAAATGTACAATTAACATCATAATAGTGAGAGACTGGATGCTTTTCCCATATGATTGGAAATAAGGCAAGGATGTACTCTCTTGCCACTTCCACTCAACAATGTACTGGAAGTCTAGGTAGTACAATAAGATAAGAAAAAGAAAATGTATGCAACTTCATGATAGAACTTAAAGGATAAAATTTTTAAAAAGGAAAATGTATACAGATTGGGAAAGAAGAAATAAAACTGTTTTTGTTAATGGGTCACATGACTGTCTACACAGGAAATCCTGAAGAAGCAACAAAAAAGAAAAAAAAAAAAACTTCTGTGATTTTTTTTTTGTCATAAAACAAGTCTTAATATATTTTAAAAGACTAAGATAACAGAAAATATGTTCTCTGACCACAATAAGAAGGAAATTTAGAAATTCACAAACTGTAGAAATTAAACAACACTCTCCTAAATAAACAATGGGTAAAAAGAAAAATCACAGGGAAATTAGAGAGTACTTTGAGACAAAAATCAAAGCACAACATATCAAAATTTATAGGATGCAGGGTTCATGCGGTGCTTAGAGGAAAATTTATACTCGTAAACAGCCATATTAAAAATAAGAAAAATCTCAAATCAATAATATAAACTTCTATCTTAAAAAAATAGAAAAAGTGGGCCGGCCCGGTGGCGCACTGGAGAGTGCGCCGCTTGGGAGTGTGGCGGTGCTCCCGCCGAGGGTTTGGATCCCATGTGGAGACCGGTTCCCGCTCACTGGCTGAGCGCGGTGCGGGTGCAACACCGAGGGTTGCAATCCCGTTGCCGGTCCCCGGTACAGGCGCGACACCGAGGGTTGTGATTCCGTTACCGGTCAGTAAAAAAGACAAAAAGGAAAAAAAAATAGAAAAAGAAGAGCAAACTAAGTCAAAAGCAAATATAAGTAGTAAATAACAAAAATTACAACAGAAATATATGAAACAAGGAATTAAAAAATGATAGGGAAACTCAACAAAACCAAAAGTTGATTCTTTAAAAAGATCAACAAAATTTGTAAACCTTTATCTAGACTGATCCAAGAAAAAAAGAGATAAGACTAAAATTACTAAAATCAGGAATAAAGCAGGGGCATTATTACATTGTCATTTATGGATTTTTGTGGTGATAAGATTTAGTTTCTTTTTCTTTCTCATTTGCATTTTTGTTCTACCAGTGGGTTTTGTTCTTTCTTGTGTATTCATGGTAGTGATTATTGTTTTTCGGATTCCAGATGCAGGGCTTCCTTGAAGATTTCTTGCAGGGATGATTGTGTGGCAGTGAAGTTCCACAGTTTTTATTTGTCTGGAAAATATACTATTTTTCCCTCATTTCTGAAGGATAGTCTTGCTGGGTATAGTATTCTTGGCTGGCAGTTTTTTTCTTTCAGTATTTTGAATATATCATCCCATTTTCTGGCCTGCAGAGTTTCTGTTGAGAAGTCTACTGTTAGTCTGATAGGGGCTCCCTTATAGGTGACTTGATGCTTTTCTCTTGCTTCTTTTAAGATTCTCTCTTTGTCTTTGAGCTTTGCCAGTTTGACTATAATGTGTCCTGCAGAGGCTTCTTTTGTATTGAATATGTTTGGGGATCCTTGAGCCTCCTGAATGTGAAGGTCAGTGTCTGTCCCTATACCTGGGAAGTTCTCTGTTACTATTTCATTGAATAGGCTTTGCATGCCTTTTCCTTTCTCCTCCCCTTCTGGAACACCCATGATTCAAATGTTTCTGTGCTTAAGGTTGTCTCCTAGCTCTCTTAGATTTTCTCATTTTTTTAAATTCTATTTTCCTTTTTTTGTCCACTTGGGTTATTTCGAAAAGACTATCTTCAAGATCAGAAATTCTTTCTTCTACTTATTCTACCCTGCTGCTTAAGCTATCAGTTGCGTTTTTTTGTTTATTTGTTTTCATTGAGTGAATCTTTCAATTCCATGAGTTCTGCTACATTCTTGTTTAAGGTATTAATCTCTTTATAAATTTCATTCTTCATATCCTGGATTTTTTTTTTCTTGTTTACTTTAGGTTGTCTGAGTCTTCTTGTATCTCAGTTGAGTTTCCTTAAGATTATTGCTCAGAATTCCTTTTCAGTCATGTCAAGGGCTTCCTGCTCTATAGGGTCTGGTATTTGAGAATTACTGTGTTCTTTTGGTGGTGGTATATTTTCTTGGGTTTTCATATTTCTAGTATCTCTACACTGATGTCTGGTCATCTGGTAAAACAGCTGCTTCTTCTATTTCTCTGAAGTGGGCTTTGAGGAGAGAGATGTCCTCTCCTTTTTCTGGTATTCACTGGTGACTCTCCTTGTGCCAATGAAGTCAAGTGTGTGGTGGGCCACCTTCGTGGTGGCTGTGCCTACTGCTCTGGCATTGAACCACTTTTGCAGCAGCCATGGCTGTGGCGGTGGCTGTGGTGGGCCACCCATGTGGAAGTAATGTTTTTGGCATGCTTCTTGCCTGCTTCTGGTTGGGGGATGCTGCCCTCAGCTCCTGCCTAGGACTCTAGGCATACCATCTTCCTAGCCTGCTTCCAGGTGGAGGGGGCTACCCTCAGCTCCTCAACTTTTGTGATTAATAAGTGAGTATAGCAAGGTTACAAGATACAAGGTCAACAATTAAATGTCAACTGCTCTCCTATATACCAACAGTGAACAATTAAGATTTTAATTAAATATATATACATACATATATATATATACACACACACACACACACACACACAAACACACACACATGCACATACACACACCATTAATAAAATCACCAAAAAAATTAACTACTTAGGTACAAATCTAACAAAACAAGTACAGGATGTATATGTGAAAAACTACAAAACACTTTTTGTAACTTCTCTGAAAGAAATCAGAGAAGATCTAAACAAAAGGAGAGATATTCCTTTTTTTTTTTTTTTTTCATGGACAGGAAGACTCAATATTGTTAGATCAGTTCTCCCCATCTTGATCTATAGATTCAGTGCAATCCCAATCAAGATCTCAGCAAGCTATTTTGTAGATATCAATAAACTGATTCTAGAGGTTACATGGAAAGGCAAAAGACCTAGAATAGCCAACATAATACTGAAGAACAAAGTTAGAAGATTCATATTATCCAATTTCAAGATTTATCATAAAACTATATTAATCAAGACAGGCTGGTATTGGCAAAAGTGTAGACAAGCAGATCAGTGGAACAGAACAAAGAAACCAGAAACAGACTGACACAAACATGGCAAACTGGTTTTTGACAAAGGCATAAAGGCAATTCAATGGAGACAGGATCATCTTTTCTACAAATGGTACTAGGACAACTGAATAGCCATATGCAAAAAAATAAACCTAAGCACAGACCTGCTACTTTTCACAAAAATTAACTCAATAAAGATTACAGACCTAAATGTAAAATACAAAACTATAAACTTCTAGAAGTAAACAGAAAAAGCCTACATGACCTTGAGTTTGGTGATAAGTTTTTAGATACAACACTAAAAGCATGATACATGAAAGAAAAAATTGATAAGTTGGACTTCATTAAAATTAAAAACTTTTGCTCTGAAAAAGACGCTGTTAAGAAAATGAAAGGACAATCCACAGACTGGGAGGAAATGTTTACAAAACACATACCTGATAAAGAACTTGTATCCAGAATATACAAAGAATGCTTAAAAGTCAACAATTAAAAAAAAATATCAAATTAAAAATGGGCAAAAGATCTGAACAGACTCCACAGCAAAGAAAATATGCAGATGGTAAATAAGAATATATAAAAAGGGGAAGGGTGGTAGCCAGTGAGCTCACTTGGGAGAGTATGGTGCTGATAACACCACGGTCAAGGGTTCAGATCCCTGTACATGCCAGCCACCAGAAAAAAAAAAAAATGCTCAACATCATTTGTCATCAGGGGAATGAAAAATAAAAACAACAATGAGATACCACGTCACACCTATAAGAATGAGTAAAATCCAAAAAACTGACAATATCAATTATTGACAAGGATGCAGAACAACAGGAATTCATATTCATCGCTGATACGAATACAAAATGATACAGCCACTTTGGAAGACAGTTTGCCAGTTTCTGACAAAGTTGAATATAATGCTACACAATCCAGTGATCAAGCTCCTAGGTATTTACCCTATTAAACAATTTTGAAAGAAAGTGAGCCAAGATGCCAGGTACTGTAGAGGATTCTTAAAGTAAATGTACTTCACAGGGCCTGGTTTTCCAAAGCCTTGCAGTTTCAAATATTGACCTTGCAAAGGACAGGAAATTTTCCTCAGGCTATAAAGTCTCTGGTGTAAGATAAAGATTTGTGGCACAGCAAGGTTGCTGGCTTAAGGACAGACTAGTTACTGATTGAAATGTAAAAATACTGGAAAATTGCTGGATGGAAGGAGAAGGAATGTTTGCTAGATCAAGCTTTTGTTGATAGGACCACTTAATTGCCTTACTAGAATGTCATCTGGCTTGTTTCACTGAAAGTTACCAGCTTATATTGTTAAACTAGAACCCCACCTATGTTCTCTTCCTGTAACTTCCTGGTCTAGAAAATAAATGCAGGAAGAGAACCCCAATTCAGGGTTAATTTCCCGAGGAAGTGATGCCTCTCGCTCGAGAGTTCTGGGGAAGTTAACCACTTCAGGGCTTCTCACTGCTCAGAAGAGATGGGCTTTGAGTAATCCTTTGTGGCTCTGTCACCCAGGGGAAGTGGGGTGACAAATCTGTTGGGGGCAAAGCAACAGGGTACTGTTCAAGCTTTATTAAAGGAAAAGAATCTGCCAGGCTGTGCTCAAAGCGGGGAACAGCCTGGGGCTGCCCTGAAAATGGGGGACAGCACCAGATGTGGGGGTGGTAGAGCTTTTATAGGGCACAAAAGGCTGGCTGATACCATCAAGGAGGGGCATTATGCTAATGTGGATGGGGTGGCAAACTGCATCCTTGTGGAAGCAAAAGGGGTTTCTGTTTAAGTCAGGAGGCTTCTCGTAATGGGATGGGGGAGGGAAGGAGAGAAGGTGAATGGTGCCATTTGTACTTGGGCTTGTCTAAAGTGGTGCTGGTTATGTTGCAGATCTATTAAATTTTTTTTTTTTTAAAGATGACTGGTAAGGGGATCTTAACCCTTGACTTGGTGTTGTCAGCACCACGCTCACCTAGTGAGCTAACCGGCCATCCCTATATGGGATCCGAACCCAGGGCCTTGGTGTTATCAGCACCGCACTCTCCCGAATGAGCCACGGGCCAGCCCAGATCTATTAAATTTGAGCAATAATTTGAGCAATTTAAAATAAAGTAGTATTGGATTAAAACCCAAAGTATAAAATACATATCTATGAGTATATACTGATATAAATAAATGACTGCAAAAACGCATAAATGGGAGGAACAGACAAATCTCCCTTGCAAAGCAGTTCTAAACAATTTACATAGATACTCCACCCTCAAGGAGATGGAGCAAACTCCCCACTCCTTGAGTGTGGGCTGCGCATAGTGACTTCCAATGCAAAGAATACATTATGGGGGAAGAGAGCGAAAAGGGTGGGAAGAGGTAACTTTACAGTGGAGAAACCTGACAAACATTTCTTCAGCTAGATGATCAAGGTTAAAATTAACAGTGGTAGGTAATGATGACACTATGTACCCTTTATATGATGTGATAAGAATAGTACTTTACCTCTGTGGTCTTCCTTCCAAAAACCCATACCCAGTCTAATCATGAGAAAAACAACAGACATCCCACGTAAGAGACAATCTACAAAATACCTGACCAGTACCTCCTCAGAGACATGACAACTAAATGTAAAATGATATCCTAGATGGGATCTTGGAACTGAAAAAGGACAATTAATAAAAACTAACGACATATAAATAAAGTATGGACTTTAATAATAACATTAATAGTAAGGTTTCAAAACTGGTATATTAATTATGACAAAAGTACCATACTAATATAAAATGTTAATAATAGGGGAAACAGGGCACAGTGTTATAACACCAAGGTCAAGTGTTTAGATCCCCTTACTGGCCAGCCACCAAAAAAATGAAAAAATAGGGGAAACTGGATATGGAATATATGGGAACTCTCTGTGCTATCCTCAAAATTTTTCTATAAATCTAAAACTACTCTAAAATAAAAAGCTTATTAAAAATGTTTTAAATACTATAATTCCAATTATACTAACATCAAAAAACATGAAATACTGAGAGATCAGTTTAACAAAATATGTGCCAGAAATGTACACCCAAAACTACAGTAGGTTCTTAAGGGAAAGATCTATATAAATGAAGAGATATATGGTTTTGATGGACTAGAAAACACAATAAAGTTAGGATGTTACTACTCCCCCAAACTGATATAAAAATTTGAAGCAATTCCATCAAAATCCCATTGTAAAAATTGATAAACTGGGCCAGCCTGTGGCTCACTTGGGAGAGTGCGGTGCTGATAACACCAAGGCCATGGGTTCAGATTCCATATAGGGATGGCCGGTTAGCTCACTGGATGAGTGTGGTGCTGACAACACCAAGTCAAGGGTTAAGATCCCCTTACCGGTCATCTTTAAAAAAAAAAAATTGATAAACTGATTCTAATATTTATAAGAAAATGCAAAAGACCTGGAATAGGCAAAGCAATCTCAAGGGAAAAAAAAGAATAAAATTTGAGGATCTAACACTACCTGACTTTTAAGACTTACTATAAAGCCACATTAGTGAGCAGCACAGCACAGGTATTAGCATGAGGATCAACAAAGAGTTCAATGGAGCAGAACAGAGTGCCCAGAAATAGACCCACAATTGGTTTTTGACAAAGAGATCAAAGCAATTCCATGAAGAAAGGAAAATCTTTTCAACAAACAGTGCTGGTACAACTGAATATCCAAATTTTTTAAATTTTAAAAAAAGAAAGAAAAAAAGAACCTCAATCCCTAGCTCATACTATAACAAAAAAAATTACCTAAACTTAAATCTAAAGCTGTAAGTTTGGGCCGGCCCGGTGGCGCACTGCTACAGTGCGCCACTTGGGAAGCGCAGCGGCGCTCCCGCCGAGGGTTCGGATCCCACATACAGACCGGCCGCTCACTGGCTGAGCGAGGTGCGGGAGCAACACCGAGGGTTGCGATCCGTTGCCGGTCACGAAAAAAGACAAAAAGAAAAAAAAAAAAGTTGTAAGTTTCTAGAAGAAAATGTACAATAGCTCCAGAACTTGGAGATAATCAACAAGGATTTCTTTGAGCACACAGAGAACAAAAAACATAAAACAGAAAAGCTGAAAAACTAGACTTCATCAAAATTTTAAAACTTCTGCTTAACAAAAGACATTAAGAAAATGAATAGGCAAGCTCCAAACAGGAAGAAAATATTCACAAAGCAAATATATGACAAAGGACTAGTATCCTGAATATATAAAGAGCTCCCACAACTCATAATATAAGTACCCAATAAAAATGGGCCAAAACTTTGAACAGACACATCAAAAAGGAAGATATATGAATGCCTAATAAGTATTTGTAAAACTGCTAAATGCATCATATGGCAAACCTAAAATTTGTGCATTTCACTGCACGTCAATTTTACCTCAAAAAAAAGCAATATTGAATTCTATTTAATGATATGCATGCTGAAGTATTTAGAGTGAACTGTACTGAGATCTGCAACTTATTCTGAAGTGCATCAAAACAAAAGATGGTTCCAAAAAAAAAAAAAAAAGATGGATTAATATATGGATAAAGGGATAGATATGACATAAAGCAAACATAATAAAATGTTAGCTATAGGCTTTAGGTGTTGTATTCATTTCGCAATTCTTTGAACTTCTGCATATTTGAAATTCTTCATAACAAAATATTGGAGTGGGGAAAGATATGGAAAAATAAAGGCAGTTGCTTCCCCATTATGAAGTGATTTGCCCCCAATTCATTCTCATCTCTAACAATCAAACTTGGTCTCTATGTCCTTAGGGCCTGGAAACTGCCTTGGGCTAGTGCCAAGCCTCTTCAGGAGAATAATGAAGATGTGGCTGCTATGTTTCTTGCCCTGTATCTTTTCATGAAGCTAAGTAAATTTAATGCAGGTTTAAGCTACCATCAGTTTGATTATCAATCCAAACCTAAGACCATTCTTTGTGGCTGTACATTGTTATAACATCTATAGGCTAACACTTAGTCATGACTTTCCCTGCACTATTTTATTTTTTCTTTCTATTTTTTTTTTTTTTTCTGGTGGCTTGCCAGTATGGGGAACCAAACCCTTGACCTTGGTGTTACAAGGCCACACTCTAACCAACTGAGTTAACTGGCCAGCCCTTTTATTTTTTAACTGACTCATAATAACTATACATATTTATGGAGTACAGAGTAATATTCTGATACATATATATATATACACTGTGTGATGATCAAATTAGGCTAATTAGCATATCCATCTCCAAAAATATTTATCATTTCTTTGTGATGAGGACATCTGAAATCCTCTCTACTAGCCATCTGAAAATATACAATAAATTATTGCTAATTATAGACACCTAGCACCACTGTAGAACATTAGAACTTATTCTTCCTATCTAGCTGTAATTCTATATCTGTTAACCAACCTCTTCCTATCTCCTTTTCCCTGTACTATTCCTAGACTCTAGTAATCTCAATTCTACTCTCTGCTTCTATGAGCTCAACTTTTTTTTAGCTCCCACATACAACTGAGAACATGCAGTACTTATCTTCCTGTGCTTGACTTATTTCACTTAACTGTCATGTAGGAACATCCATATTGCCGCAAATGACATGATTTCATTCTTTTTCATGGCTGAGTAGTATTCCACTGTGAGTATATACCATATTTTCTTTATCCATTCATCTGTTAATGGACACTTAGATTGATTCCGCACCTTGGTTATTGTAAATAGTGCTACAATAAACATGGGGGTACAGGTATCTCTTTGGCATATTAATTTCCTGTCCTTTGGATAAATACCCAGTAGTGGGATTGTAGGATCATATGGTAGTTCTATTTTCAGTTTTTTGAGGATCCTCCATACTGTCTTCCACAATGGCTCTACTAGTTTACACTCCCACCAACAGTGTACAAGTGTTCCCTTTCCCCACATCCTCACCAACTCTTTTTTTCTTTTGTCTTTTTGAAAATATCCACCCTAACTGGGGTGAAATGGTATCTTAATGTGATTTTGATTTGCATTTCTCTGATGATTAGAGATGTTGTGCATTTTTTCATATGCCTGTTGGCCATCTGCATGTCTTATTTTGAGAAATGTCTATTCAGGTCATTTGCCCGTTTTTTAATCAGATTATTTATTTTTTTCACTATTGAGCTGTCTGAGTTGCTTATATATTCTGGATATTAATCCCTTGTCAGATGCAAGTTTGCAAATATTTTCTCCCATTCTGCAGGCTGCTTCTTCACACTATTGGTTCCTCTGCTGTGCAGAAACTTTTCAGTCTGATGTAGTCCCATCTGTCTATTTTTGCTTTATTTGCCTGTCCTTTAGAAGTCTTCTCCATAAAATTTTTACCCAAACTAATGTCTTCAAGAGTTTCTCCTATGTTTTCTTCTAGTAGTTTTATGGGTTCAGGTCTTAAATTTAAGTCTTTAATCCACCTCAAGTTGACTTTTGTATATGGTGAGAGATAGGGGTCTAGTTTCCACTGCACTGTTTTATAGTTTTAATTGTCTTCACATGATTACTACCAGTATCATCATTTCCTGTTTCTATACATTATTTCCCAAAGAATCTTGGCTCTTTGAGAATAAGCACAGTGTACTTACAATTTTGTTTGGCTGGCCCATAGTAGTATCTCACACAGTCCCGCACCCAGGAATCAATAAATTAAATGTCTAGGATAAAGAAGTTTTGGAGGGTGTATATTCAACATCACAACTACAAAGTGAATTCTCCATGGGGCTCTTCATCCAAAAATATAATCTCATTTCCTAGAGTTGGAAAATTTGTTCTTTTATCATTGAGTACTTTTCTAGGAGGAAAAAACAGTCAAGACAGCACCACAGAAAATTCATGGTTTCTGAATCAGAGAAATCTGGGTTTAATTTCTGGCTCTACTATCTGGCCACCCACATGTGCCTGTGAGCAAGTTATATAATTCCTCTAAGCCAGAAGATCTCTTCTCTCAAATGGGAATACCACCACACATCTCCTATAGCTATTTTAAGGATTTAAACACAGGACTGAAATATTTATAGATTAAGTGGTATGATGCAGTGGAATTTCTTTAAAATAATCTAGTGGGGTGGAAATGAAACAAAATTGACCATGAGTTGATAATTGCTAAAGTGAGATGACACATACATAAGAGTTTATTAACACTTTTTCTGATTTTGCATATGTTTGAAATTTTCCATAACAGAAAGTTAAAAAAGAAGTCCAATGTACAAGATCAGACTATTAGATACTATTAAGGTAATATAATTATTTGTGTGAATGTTGATGTAGGAAATTTTAATAGTGCACTTTATGCTTTTACTAACTCCAGGTTTTTACAAAAAGTTGCTGTTATGTTTTAGAATACCCTGAATTCCTAATATTAAATTTGGTTATGTTTTCTATAAGCTCAAAAACTAAAGAGATTAATTATAGAAACCATTATAAAATGCCTAGCACAAGGGCTAACACAAGGCATGACATATCTAAATGTTGATCCCTTCCTCCCTTCCCAAGAAAGAGAGAAGATGTACCGATTCTCTGGGAAATGCACCAGCATTTCAGAAAAAAGAAACTGGCCCCTACTCACCAGATATCTGGGCTTCTCCTCCTCCCAGGGGCAGGCAGAGTCCTTGGAATGCAGAGCTGAGGAAAGAAATAAGCAGCCTTAAGAACCCTGGCCTACCAGGCCTATCATGATGATCCCTGAGAACCCTTCTGAGCTTCAGCTCTGGCCACTTGTGCCTTCTCCCCCACCCAGGCATTCAGCTCCTCTCACTTCTTGTCTTACACTTGAGTTAACTTCTCCATGGTCTACACCTCTTTCCCATTATGTTTTTAGAAAAATACCTATCTTAATTAAATGTAATTAGGTAAATTCTAAGCACCCATCATTCTTCCACCCTAAAAATTAGCAAAACTGTTGAGACAAGGCAGTCTTTTCCCCATACTTGTTACATGGCTCCAGTTACAAAAAGAAAAAAAAAAAGTTTAAGTTTACGAAAACGTTAAACACAGAAACAGAAGCCTGTGATTATTGAAGACCATTACAACATTTCTAACCTGCAGCTTGCTAGACTCCCATTCCTCTTAAAAACAAATTAGTATGGAATTTTAAAAGGCAAGATTTTAACATCTCTGAAGGGAAGCTCAAGCTTTCCCTGACATACCTTTGAAGAAGGGAAACAAAAAGAATGTGCTTCTGATCTCTGGATGTCACTGCTTCTGAGAGTTCAGAAAAGGAACTGGGGTGCCGTGTTTCTAACCTGGGATCAGTGCCTTTGCAGAAGGAGAAGTCTGGTGAAGGGAATGCATCACTGGGGAAGGAGGGTCTCAATGGCAGCCCTAAGCTTCCTCCTAGTCACCCTTTATATCAGTGAGTAAGAGGGGGACATACTGATAAGGAATACTTGTCTATAAAATACATGAAGGCTTATAATTTGGCCAGTCTCTTCTTGGGCACCCCAGATGGTTTCAGTGCAATCACCGGGAGGGATTTAGCTAAGGGTGGCCTTGACCTTGGGTGTGCAAAAAAAAAAACCCCAAATGTAATGATGATATCATCCCTGGTGAAAGTTTTAGAAGAAAAAATGAGTACCACATTTGGCCACTCCCAATGGATAGATCTAAGCAGTATTTTGTTCATGTTGTTTTCTCATCATGGGATGTCATGATCCCTTAGCACAATGAATACACCATCTTTTTGGAGGAAAAAAAAAAAAAAACCCCAAATGTAATGATGATATCATCCCTGGTGAAAGTTTTAGAAGAAAAAATGAGTACCACATTTGGCCACTCCCAATGGATAGATCTAAGCAGTATGCAAGTTAAGGAGGCAGTTCCTCAGTCTGTTCAGTGAAAGAGACTGTCTGAGCCTCCCCCTGCCAGAGAGGGACAGGTGGTTGTCCCTCTGCATAGGCAGGAAAACTGAGATACACAGGGTAACCTCACACAGCTGAGCTGAAGGATCCTACCTCCTGAGTCCTGGTTCTGCCTTGACTTTGAGATGCCACCCCCTTTCCCCAGCATAGAACCATTCACAAGCAAAGTAATCCTTCAGTGGAGCAAAGAAGTCCTTCAGGAAGGCAAGAGGTGTCAAATGACAGGCACACTCCAGGACCTCAGCCTATGTTGGACATATCTGTGTAGCATTCAGTGAAGTCAAAGATCCTTTCTAGCTCTGTGTACTACAAAACATCTTATCTTCTTTGCCATTCATGACAACACAGAAAAGTTATACTCCTTTTAAAGTTCAACTTGGTGATTACTGTCTCTACTTTCTTTAACTTTGGTACCCAATTGAACAGGTCCTGGCACATCAGGCAGAGGGAGAGCCCACCCTCAAAGAGTGGATGGAAGGAGACAGAGGTGCTTCAGCAAAGGACAAATAGCTATACTGTACCAGGGGCTGGCAAACTATGCACAGACCAAATCCAGCCTACCGCTTGTTTTTATACTAGCCATGAGCTAAGAATAGTTTTTACATTTTTAAATAGCTAAAAAAAAAAAGAAAAAGAAAACCAGAATATTTCATGGCACATGAAAATTATATGAAACTCAAATTTCAATTCCCATAAATAAAGTTTTATTGGAACACTGCAACACCCATTCATTTACCTATTGTTTTTATCTACTGTCTTTAGCTACTTTCACACAGAATTGAACCATATGGCCCACAAAGCTAAAATATTTAACATCTGGCCCTTAACAGAAAAAGTCTGCCAAGCCCTGTTCTAGACTGTTCTTGTTGTTATACCCAAAGTCATTTGCTCTAGACTCTTAATCTTCTTTCCTGAGATCTTTACCATTATTGTAGCAATTCACCTTTTGGCATTTGGGTGGGAGATGGTAGTCAGAAATGGCAGCTGTGTATCTTCAGGTCTTATTCTCATATTTCTTTGATTCCAAGTTTTCCTGCCTGCACAACACACCTTAAATTTAACAGCTGGTTTGTTGTTGTTGGGTTTGAGGCCCTCAACCCCAGTTGGCTTGAAGCCCCTATTGGCCCACTCCAACATGGACTTCAACTGATCCTCCAACAAGACTCTGGAAAGGGCCTGCCAATTCATACCCTGTCTTTCTCCAAGGCCTTGTACGTGACCTTCCTACAAGAAACCAGGTTATTGAAGGTAGCCAGGTTAAAGTACAGGCTGAGTAGACCCTGGGCCACCAGCTTGTCCAGAGAGCCCTCGAAGAATTCATCATCCCCAAACCACTGGGCACATCTCATGTCAAACATGGCCTGGTAGTTGAAGGTGGCCTTCCAGAACACTACCATGGCAGGCCATCAAGAAAAGCCCTTGATCTTTCCCCAGATGAGGACCTGTCCCAATCCCATATTGTTCTCATTTCTCTATATCCTCTTCCAGGGGCTCCAAGCTCTCCTATTGGATATCCTGTAGGATATCCAGTCAGGGGCAAAGGGAACTGCTTTTCTGGGGTGCTACATTCCCATTAGGTCAGTGCTAAGGTAGGGGCTGGCAAGGGACTGCCACATGGTGCTTGCCCTAGATGATACCAACTGCATCAGGGACTTGGCAGTTGAAGACTCAACAGGAAAGACTTCCACAGGACTCCAGTCTACCAGCCTCAGATGAAGCACCAAGGGAGGATCTGTGCCTTTCACAGCTAGAGACACAATTGCTATTTCAGGTTTGACAATTAGGCTTTCAAATGGAGTCCTGTTTCCACAGGAATTTTGGCATCACTAGAGTGTCAGAGCCATTTCCATCTTCCCCTTCAATACCCCATCACCTATCAGATCCCGAGTATAACTTACCAGAATGGAGACCTCCCTCTCGTATAATCATGAACTTGATCTCTGATCTCTGTGGTGGCAGGGGTCTCCAAGACTAGGGCAAGGGAACATCCGTGGCAATAGAGTACTGGTTACTATAGACCCTACAGGTAATGAGGGAGTCTTACCTCCCACTGGCATCCTCCCCTCCATTGAGCTGTCTGGTGTCTCCTTCATTGTTTCCTTAAGTTTAGGGATTCAAGTCTACCCACTTCAAAATAGCAGTGAAGGCTGGCCCTGCTGAGAGCTTGGCTCAAGCACAGCTCTCTAGCCAGCAGCTGGACACTAAATGCTCTGGCTTCCAAATTTCTCTAGCACAGATACCCAAATTATACTTACTTGGATCCCCATATCAAGGGTCCCCAAGACTACTCCCACTAGAAGGACTCATGGGATTCAGCATATAGTTGTACTCATGGCTAAGGTTTATAACAGCAAAAGGATAAGCAATATGATCAGCAGGCCAAAATGACCCAGGCAGCATCTAGAAAAATACATGCATGGGCTTCCTTTCATTCTCTCCTCCCATGCCAGGAGATAATGAATGTGCTCCCCTTCCTAGCAATGAAAAAACAGTAACATGCATGCAATTTTTCTGCTCAGGGAAAGCCATTAAGACTAGGGTGCCCAAGGTTTTATTGGGGGCTGGTCATGTAGGCAACCTCTGCGTAACAACTATAAAAATTCCGGAGTCCCAGAAGGAAAGCAGATGTTCAGCATAAATCACACTGCATGCACAGTTAAGGCACAGTGAACTATGCTTGTTAGTTAGGGAACAGATTAAGTGACAAGTTCCCAGATGCCAGCAAGAGGCTAACCTTGCGAGGAGGCCTTCCTAAAGATAGCAGTCTTGGACCTACTATGTTAACTCTTTTCTGCTTAGCTCCTTAAACTTTGCACTGCTTGCTGGGCACAGCTCACTAATCCATCTGTTGGTCTATCAAAGGGAGCTTTTAGCATAAACACAGACTATAGCTATGGGACCCAGAGGCTGCTGCTTTTGCTTCAAGGAAATAGAATGGGCCTGATCAGGCAGTGGAAGCCTCCCCGCCAGCTCCACCTCCACAGGCACCACCATCTGACCCCCACACCTGGGAAATCACAAATGGGAATAACATACCCAACTGGGGAATTCTCAAAGTCTCCCCCAACACTCGAGACTCTCAACCTGGCAACATACATATATACACACCTGCCTGGGTGGTGGTACTGTTGTGGGAAAGTTAGATATGGACAAGATCTAGAAGAGGAAGCATGGTTGTTTGTGAGTAGGATAGCCAGTATGGCCAGTTTCCTGAGGATGCAGGCATGCACAGCCACAGCAAATAAAGACAGATAGGGAGATCTGCCCCCATGTGGGGCACCATTCGGCTTGTCTGAAAAGTTAATCTTCTGTCATCTCTAGTGGAGGCTGTTCACTCCTGGAGTCAGCAATTGTCGGAAGGTTTCTAAGAGTTCTTAGATTAAGATTCTTCATTGGCCATCAGTCATGTTGATGATGGTAGCAGCAGTGTGCGTTAAATAGGCCAGATACCCTGCAGACAAAAGCTGAGAGAGATTAATGGCCCCTCTTGCCATCCCTGACCTCTTGTGGTCTTAGGCATTCTATTCCCATCCCCTAAGGTTGTTACTCTTCTTCCACAGCGTAATAACTTCGTATAGCATACATTATACGAAGTTATACGAACCAATGAGCTCCCACCAGCTAAGGTGCCAATCAACAGAGACTACCAGGGCTCAACCAATGACCAAATGACACAAATTCAGCTAGGAGGGACTTAACCCCCCACCCCACCCCCACCCCTTGCTCAAGCCCATTCATCCTCTCCATGAGGTATATTCTCTTTCTTTCTAAGTAAAACTGCTCTCTGCATTTCACCTGCGGCTGCTGAGCCACACTATCGCTCCAGCCCACTCTATCCTCTCTGAAATGAACTCTCTTTACTAAATAAAACTGTCCTTTGCTTTTCATCTCTGGCGTGCCTAGTCCAATTCTTTGTTTGAGACACCAAGAACCCAGATTTAGCTGGTGAAACCTGCAGTTTCCCGCAACATCTTGGTTCCCTGACCAGGAACCATGCAGTTTCTTCACAACAGTATCAGAGAAAAAAGGGCCCCCACTGGAGTCACTTAGCCTCCAGACGCTCCCCTCTATCAGCAGTACCCAGCCACAATGCCACCTATGCATTGTAACTGGCACCTATACTCCTGCCAGTTACCCTACTCAGGACATGTTAGCACATCCTCCCTCCCTTCTTTCCATCATGCTTTGGCCATTGTTAGCCATCCAGAGGGGAGAGAAGAGGGGAAGAGGAGGGAAGGGAAAAGATCAGGTCCCCAGCTAGTAATCCTAAGCACTTATTCTCAGGGGCCAGCCAGCACCAACCAACACAGCAACTTTGGAAAAGTCCCATTATGTTAGCATACTATTTCTTTTAAGATGGAGACTTCAACTCTCCACCACTGCCATTTTTCCAACCCTTCATGGAAGGGTCAAGTGATGCCATGACCAGAATGACACAGCACCTGGACTTCTATTCTCAGACTCTTCTTAGGCATGCAATGCCCATTTTCTAATTCCAGTGGCCTAGGTTCCAACTGTAGTCAATTCCCTGTGCTCTAAGGAGTTTCTACAATATTGAAGTTTGACCTGAGTCCCACCAGTTAAGTACTACTCCAGACCCTGCACTGACTTCTGGGAAGCTGTCTCTCTACCTTCCATTTCTATATGTGTGTGCCACATGACCCTATCAGAAATGTGCATTTCTGTCTCCCTATTGGACTGAGTCAAAATCCTCCAACAATACGGCCCAGAGAAGGGCAAGCAAGGTTAGAAACAATGCCAGATAGAGCCTAAAGCACCACAGAGTCCTTAACTAGAGTCTCAGCCCAAGTGACTCAACCCACTGCTGATTATTGCCCCTTTGTGACCAACTCAAGGTTTTCCTGCTCCAGGAAGCCCTCCTGACTCATCCTCCAATGCCACAGGCAGAGGCGGTAACTTGCTCTTCTATCCAGTCTCATCTTAATCACACCACACTGCATATTGATGTTTATTCTTCTGTCCCTCCTTCTAGAATGTAAGCTTCTTCAGGCAGTTGAAGATAATAAAAGGATATGTGAACACAGCAACAAGGACTCAGCCAATCCTATAGAGAGCTCTGAAGTTACAATGGCCTTCAGAGATGTCCCAAACTGGGCCAAGGGGGCTTATCAGGCTTTTACACTCTTATATCAAACAAACATTGAATGCTCCCTGGAATGGAGTGTGACCTTAGGCCAGGTGACTCTCTTCAGCTGAGGGCAAGGTCCAGGGAGAGACTCAGTTGAGTGCTGTCAACCCCTATCACTCCCAGCAGCTGAGAAAGTGAGTGCTCCAGTCCCAGAGGGAGGACTGGGTGGTGTACATGGCATCCACTACAGATGATATATGCATTAATATCATATAGCTCTCAATGCAGAAAACTATAAAATGTTAGGGAAAGAAATCAAAAAAGACCTCAATAAATGAGAAAACATACCATCGACATGAACTAAAGGCTCCATATCATAAAGATATCAGATCTCACCAATTTGATCTATGGATTTAATACAATCCTAATAAAAATTTCCCTGTTATTTAAAAAATAAAAAAAAAGGATATGTGGGTAAATGAAGACATTCCATGCTTCTGGACGAATAAATCATACTGCAAATCAGCCAATTCCCTCCAAATTAAATAAATCCAATGCAACACCAACCAAAATTGTAACAGATTTTTTATGGATCTTGATAATTCTAAAATTCTTCTTTTAAAGAAAATATATGTAAATAGCCAAGAAAATTATGAAAACAAAAAGGAATACTCCTCTAAGATATAAAATATGAGTTAATGGAACAGAATAGAAAGTCCAGAAGAGGATACATAGGTTAGTCTCCTTTTGCTATGACTCTTTTTAGGTAAGGAGAGAGGTGAAGAGAAACTCTGACCCTGAAATTATGCCAATCTGCTCTTGCTAATCTATAAAAGCTGGAACAGAAAGATGAAAAACCTCAGGCATAATTTCACGTTCTTATAGTCCTTTCCTGAAATCTCATCTTCCCGTTTTCTCCAGGACTCCCCCAACTACATGTCCCTAACAGTGCTTAATACAATTCTTCAGGCATTTCTGTCCTCATAGCAAGCAGGGTGAAGTATGATCGCATTATTCCCAATTATTTGCTTTCTTACAGAGAGGGTTATACTTTCCTGTCCATTAACGTCAGGCACAGCCATGTGACTTGCCTTGGCCAATGAAATGTAAAAAAAAATGGATGTCCCTCTTCTGAACAGCAACTTTAAGAGCCACTGCATGGTTCCACTATCTCTCTTGCTCTTTTCCCTCTGTCACAGGAGCTACTTTCCCTACAGAGGATCTGGTTTTTTCACCTATGGTCATGGACTAAAAGGACATGAAACAAAGCCAAAGTCAACCTGTAAAGGTTAAAGATAATGTTAAGGTTAGATTGCTGTTGTTAGATTGTCGCTGAGATTTGAGGATTATTTGTTACTGCAGCATAACTTAGTTTACACAGCTGTTCTACTCCCAGTACTACCAGTAACAGTAGGTAACACTGATTAAGCATGTACTATGTGCCAAGCACTGTGCTAAGTCTACTGTTTCACTAATCTTCATGACAAAGCCATGAGGTGAATACTACTTTTACTTCCATCCCACAAAAGAGGGAACAGAGAACTAAGAAGTTAGGTCATTGACCCACAGAATCATGTCACTCTCAAATGGCAGAGCCAAGCATAGAATCCAAGACTCTGGTTTCCCAGTAGCCTCACTTAATGACTGCCTCAATAAATACTTATAGTACCAATGACTGAATGAAAAAGCAGAGTGATCAGACATCTAGAATTCACACCAAAGAAGCTAGAGCTCTCAGAGCGACATGAAGAAAAAAGATCACTATCAGTTCAAATGGGTTATGTTCTGGTAACAAATGGCGTCTAAAAATCTCAGTAGCTTAAAGCAATGAAGGTCTTTTTTTTCCTTGTTCATGCTACAGGTCAATCACAGGTTAACCATATCTACAATTCACATTGCAAAGGAAGAAAGACAGATGTATGGATGGACCGATGAGTGGATAGATGGATGGATGAATGGTTGGAAGGAAGGATGACCTAGTCAGAGCATATGGCAAATACTGTATTTCAAATCAGTGAAGAAACTATGCCTCTTTAATAATTGGTTGGAACAAACTACTATCTATAGTTGCAAACATAAAACTGCAAACATAAAATGACTTCTAAAACTACGAGAATCTTCTTTATTTCGGTAAGAAGGAAAACACATGCCTTAGCAGGCATGTGGTTGTGAGGGATGCATGCTTCTCCATTCTCATCCCCAAACTATCCGATAATGTTCTTACCCTCCTCTCTACAGCACGACTCACCTGAGAAAGGCCCATGGGTGGCTAGGGAACAGGGGTTGGAAAAGCCATTCTGCAGGAATCCCGGACAGAAATACACAATGTGCTACAATTATAGACCCCTGCGTCAGTACAGGACAAAAATGCCCTCCAGGCACATCAGGTCCCTCTTGGAAGCCCTTCGCAGGAGCCCAGGAAGGCCCTGCCAGATGTACTCCAGACCCTTTCCCGCAGGGCAGCATTGAATCCAACGCCATCCAAGAGAACTATAATGTGATTCACAGTGCCAGCCACACATGTAATTTTAAATTTCCTAGTAGCCACCCCCCAAAAGTTTCTTAAAGGGTAAGATTAATTTCAATAACATTTTATTTATCCCAATATATCTAAAATATTATCATTTCAACTCATAGTAACTTAAAAAGTTAAAGACAGTTTACATTCTTTTCTCCCAACCATCTCCAAAATCAGATGTATACTTGACACAGCATATCCCAATTCCGAATAAACCTGTGTCTAACGGGAAAATATTTTAGACCGCTTCAATACTTAGCTACAAATTAATTAATAGTAAATAAAATTTAAAATGCAGTTCTTCAGCCGCACTCAGCACACATCTCAAATGCTCAGTAACCATTTATGGCCAGTGACTGTCAGAGTGGACAGCGCAGCTCGGATCCCGCGGCAGGAGGCGGGGCGAGAAGTAGTGGGGAGGCGGCTGTGAGCACCACGGCCAGTGTGCATGACACTGAGGGAGGAACCCGGCCTTGCCCACGGGAGAGGATGAGCAGCGCAAGAAGTTGTCTGCACCTCACACGCCCAGCCCCCGCACATCCTGGGGATACAGCCAACGCCCTCCTGAAGCCTGCGTCGGAGCGCGGAACGGGGAAGGTGGTCACCCTCCTCCCGCCCTGACCCTTCTCCAAGCCGGCCCTAGCCTCTCCGTCCCGACTCACCGTCTGCAGCAGAAGCCAGGAACTGCTCCCGCGAGGCCCACATCTGCGCCCGCCCGGCCATTGCAAGCGAGGTTAGAAGTGCATCGCGCTGCACACGCCGACTCACCGTCTGCAGCAGAAGCCAGGAACTGCTCCCGCGAGGCCCACATCTGCGCCCGCGCGGCCATTGCAAGCGAGGTTAGAAGTGCATCGCGCTGCACACGGCCGGCGAGTGGTGGCGCCAGAGGAAGGAAGCGCGTCTGGAGGAAGTGCGTCACGGCGCGGCGCGCAGCCTGCCGGGAAGCGTAGTTCTCGGGGCGGGACAAGTAGAGCAGGAAATGAGGAAGTGACTGCAGAGGATTCTGTTGACCTGCTAACTTCCTCTCGGGCTCCTTTTTTTAACATTTGTTAACACAGGTCCCGTAAGCAAAATACGAGTATGGTGTCGTTTTTCCATGCTTTTAAACATTATGTAAATAGATTTATAACTTAGAAACTTCTACTAGGTCATTTTGTACAGTTCTGTAATGATATTCGCTGATCTATTCATTTGTCTTCACTGATGTATGGTATTTAATGTAGAAATAGACCAGTACTCCCAGTGGACATTCTTATATATGTCTCCCTGCGCAGCCATGGAGAGCTTCTCCAAGGCAGTGGTTCAGAAAATTTTTATTGTTATGATCCTTTTACACCCTTAAAAATTACTGAGAATCCCATTTGTATGTTAATTCATTTTTAGAGCAATAATAAACTTGTTAACATAAGTAATATATTTTTATGAAAATATCTGTTTTCCTTTTTAAATTTTAGAGACAAAAGAGGCATTGTTTTACATTTTTGCAAATTTCTTTAGTGTCCAAGTTAATAGAAGAAACTGAATTTTCTATCTGCCTCTGCATCCAATCTGTTGTAATAGATGTCAAGCATAAACCAAGAAAAATCCTGACAAATGTGGCAGGTTAAGTAACAATGAACCCTTTTTAGACTCTGACAGTTTATTAGTCACACACACAGCAAAAGGAAAAGTAGCGAAAGGTTCCAGCTCCCCCTGGTCCTTACACAAAATGAGACTGAAACAAAAGGGACCAGATGACTGCATTACAGATGGCAAAGCAGCCCGTTGTTGAGGAGCCAATTCTAGACTGCAGTTGAGCAGTTTTCTGTTCTACAGCTACACCCTGAAGGGGCCCGACAGAAAGCCACATGCCTAATCAAACCCTCATAAGGAACATAGGGAGACAAATGGAAGATGGCATCAGAGCAGCTCCTCACGAGCTTCCCAGGCTCTTGTGTTCCAGGAGAATCACAAGGCGTTCTGCCAAGACTCATATTAGCTGCAGTTAAAGACTTTCTCATATCCAATTTAGAATTATTTTTAGAAACATAGGCCACCCCATCAGATACTCTATTTAATTTTATTGTTAGGAATTCAGACCAAATCTGTCCATGTGGGACATACAGTCTTAAGCAACGTCAGAGTGAGAGTGACCATCACTGTGACCCCCACTAGGATAATCGAGCCCACTTGGAATACAGACTGTAGCCAGGCTCCCCACCAAGGGCCAAATCAGTTAAATGTGTATTAATCCAGATACAGCAAGATGCTCACAACTGGACATACTCCACTTCAAATGGCCATCTATAAGTCTAGGGCAATGCAACTTTTTATCACCACTACAGACAGTTTAGACTAGTTTGTACGTTGCAGGCAAGTATAGGCCTGACATTCACATATGAAGTCGTAGCAATCTCAGCAGCAGCATTTTGCTGATGTGGGATCAAGTTTCAACAAACATTTAAACTTAGAACAATTGCTGTAGTCTGTGGAGAATGTGTGAATTCAACAATTACAGGATGAGGCTTAAGAAAATTATATCTGTGTCTGAAAAGTTAATCTTCTGTCATCTCTAGTGGAGGCTGTTCACTCCTGGAGTCAGCAATTGTCGGAAGGTTTCTAAGAGTTCTTAGATTAAGATTCTTCATTGGCCATCAGTCATGTTGATGATGGTAGCAGCAGTGTGCGTTAAATAGGCCAGATACCCTGCAGACAAAAGCTGAGAGAGATTAATGGCCCCTCTTGCCATCCCTGACCTCTTGTGGTCTTAGGCATTCTATTCCCATCCCCTAAGGTTGTTACTCTTCTTCCACAGCTGAGTGATCAATATGACTAGTCCCTGCAGCAATCATTTCACTCTTTCTCCAATCCTACCCATGTCCTACCCACATCATATGTCCAAATTCATCCATAGGTGGCTAGTAGTTTCTTCCTTATATATCTTATACCATCCTAGAATATCTTCGACCCCCTGACATGTGGGCCATGGCAACAGGACCACCTTAGGAGTTGTCACGTCATGTTTATAATCATCAATATCCGTAAAGGCAGCAAAATTAGCACCAGGTTAGAGTTCCCACCACCTGCTCTATTTTACAACTTGCAAGTTCCAGTAGTGATTTGCCAAGAGAGGCATGGGAGGAATAAAAGTAGGGTGAGAGAAATTATTCACATGGCTTGAGTCTCTTACAGCAAGTCTGGGCCTCCACCCTCATTCATTAACCTCATAATGAAACATTCCATTTAAATAGGAGGTACTTTTTGGGGGAATCACAAACAGTTAGAGCCCAAACTGCCTTTCTTAAGTGTGTACTCCCCTGGAAGCTGAGTCTTGGTTGTCCAGTTGTCCTTTTCAGTTTTTATTCTAAGAGTCCATACCATCTTTCAATGGCACCCATTGCCTGGAGATAATATTGGGCATGAAATGTCCATCAAGTGTTTCAGGTAACTCTCCACTCCTGAGTATTTTTTATTATAAAGGTAGTACCTTTGTTGAGGTAATCCAAATATGTAACATAGTCCATCTAAGAGTCCTTGAAAGGTATGGCCCATATCTGCTGGGCAGACAGGGATGGCACCCCTGGGTATGCGCCCTAGAGTTCCCTTTGTCAATCGTGGAGCTGGCAGACAGGCACACTTGCCAGGCTTCCTTCACCTCCTGTGCTAGAATCACTAGGCCCTATTTTGGGGCTCAATCCTGAATTGTAGATGAATTATTATGTCTGGAGTGATGGTATATCTGCATGGCTCTGGTTCTTACCTGGGCAGCACAGGTCTGATTAACTTGTTGATTCCACTGATGTTCCTTCTTGAATGGTCCTTTTTCATGGCCATCCACATGAGTCATGAACAGGGGTTGTAGGTATTAGCCCTCACAATCAGCTTAGCATAAGCACAGCCATGTTAACTGCTTCCTCACCTAACCCCCATCCCCTCCCTTTCTCTTAAGCAAGTGTTTTACAAGAAAAACCAGATTTTGTGCAAAACAGGAAAACCACAGAGCCATTGCAAAATGCTGAATGCTCAGAATAGCTACCAAACCCCTTCCCCTAATTCAAACCCTATAGAACCTCTACTAGTCTGTACATGGGCAGGAACTGATCTTTCAGTCTCCCCTCCAGGTTTGCTAGAAATAAACTCCCTGACGTGGTAAACGTTTGGTTCAGAGTCCTTTCATCCCTTTGTCTTGCCGACCTAACAGTAGGTACTGTGCAATCTGCTGCCATAATATTCATCCCACAGAAACCAAGACTTAATCATCAAGTTGTCACACTGCCAGGCAACAGACCACATTGCCAGTCCATTGGCTACTGCCCGCAAGTCAGTGAAAATATAACAAGGTAAAATTTAGGGTGTATTTTCCAGAGCAAACACCACAGCCCATAACTCTGCCCCTTGAGCAGAGTTCCCTTTTTCACATGCAGTTTTAAACAGATTTCTTTGAGGTTGAAGAGCTGCAGTGGCCCAGTATATGCCATCAGCCTTTAACCTAGCTGTCCATGAATCAGGTCCAGGCATCTTCAGGAAACTTGGTGTACCAAAGCCCCCAAGAAGCTCTGGTATAGACCCCACATCTGAGATAGCCACATTTGGAAGATGACTAGACACTTTTTCCTGTAGATGTTACCCTTCACTAATACTTCTTTTGGGGCACAATATACTTTGTCAGTGTTTTTATTTTTTACCCATCTCATGATAGGGATGTCAGGGCATTACCTGCTGTTGCTTTGTTAGTATCTCAATGCCCCCTAACACTGAATACCAGGTCAGTAGTTACCTCTTAAATGGGGTATACGTAGTATCTGTGTCAGATAAATGCTGTGTCCATATCCTAACGGGGGACCATTGCTAAATGGCTATATCTTTTTGCCACAGACTCCAGTCTGCAAGATTATCAGTCACAGTCTTAATTTTAAAGGCTCTTTAGGACTAAAGGGCCAATCGCTTCTCAGCTTTTGACTAAGATTAAATGTGATGGGCCTGAGCGGAGGGCATCTGTACAGCCTGTTGGATGGTTTCCTTAAGCACTTCTGCCTCTACCAGCTCTTTTGCATGTGTAATGATCTCCCTCTACCCCAAACCTGCCCTCTTGTATTTTACACTGCATTACTGCCAGCATGTGGGCCTTGCTTCTTAGCCTCTTGACAAGATTTTATTTGGGATTGACGTAAGTGAGTCCATCTCAATGTGACAACTTTCACAAGTTTTTCAGAAAAAAAAAAAAAAAAAAAGGAAGAGAGAAAGAAAGAAATTATACAAGACAAAAACTTAGATCTACACAAAGAAATGAAAAGCACTGGAAATGGCATAAATGAAAGTAAATTTTACTATTTTTTAATTTCAATTGGCCCAAAAAGATAACTGACTGTCTGAAGAAAAGTAATATCAATTTATTGTGTGGTTATAGAACTTGTGAAAATAAGTGTATAAAAACATTAGCAAAAATATATGAAAAACAAAAGAAGGGAGAGAGAAATTGGAAGTATATTGTTGTCAGTATACTGTTGGGAGACCTTTACATTACACGTTGAAGTGATATAATATGAGATGCTTTTAAAAGTTCATGGAAAAATAGAATTAAAAAATACTACAAATCTTTCTATGAACTTTTTGAAGTACCCTCATATTATTTGAATATAGAAGTAATTATTAAAGATGCCTACTGTAAACCCTAGGACAACTTAAAAACATTTTAGACAGTTGTATAAATAGTAAGCCAAAAGTAACCATAAAAAACATAATTATAAAAACACTCAATCCAAAAGAAAGAAGAAAAAGGAGGGAAAAATAAACAAAGTACATATTTAATGATTAGGAAATAACTACAAAACATTAAGTAATAATCTAAGTATGTTCATGATTACATTAAATGTAAATGATCCTGTATTAAGGACATTTTCTAGCTTCTTTATCTGATGTTTTAACACGTGAGCCCTTGCTGACTAGGAAGGGACGACTTCTCCCAGGGATAGCAGATTCCTAGATATAGCAAGTGACTGTCCCACAAGTAGGATTTTCATATGCGAAACAACCAATCTAGAGCCCATACTCCTCACCTACTTGCTTTATTGGACTCTTACACTTGTAAGATAGTAAGCCCCTGCCCTAATCACCCCAGGGCCAGGCATCAGACAACTAAGGGCAGCCCTCACACTCCAGAGCCTGCTGAAATTTTCAAACTTGTCAGCTGCTTACATTCCCTGGCCCATTGGTTCCCACAAAAACCACAATAAAGGCTTTCCCAAAATTCTCCCCTCACCCTCTCTGCCTGTGACTGATCTTTGTGTGGCCCTGTATGATGTGGTGTGCCCCCCTCCTCTTGGAAACTGTGAGTACTAAACTATCTTTTCAGTGGTAATCATTTCCTACTCTGTTGGCCTCCCGATACCTGAATAAAACCAAAACCCTGATACATTTTAAATGAGAGAGAGAGAAAGAGAGAAAAAGAATAAAGCAGAACATGGCAGAGCAATATGGCCAACTAGAGTTGTCTGGTGCTCATCCCCCCCACAAAAAGAGACCAAATCAATAAATAAACAACTATATTTTGACTGGAATGACTGAAGAAATATGCTGCAGAGCATCAGTGTTACTGGACCAGGTTCTTGGGTCTCAGAGTGATAGAAATGAACAATGTACCCAGCAGTAGTGCAAGCAATGCTTTATTTAAAGAGAAGAGAGCTTATGCATAAGTCAGATAGCTACAGGGAAGCTAGCACTCTGAGGGGAGCTGTTTGGGGTCCTTTACAGGGCAAAGGTTACAGGCCAGCATCATCATTCTTTGCCTCTGGAGGTGGTTCATTTGTTCTTCTTGTGCATGTCTGCTCCTGCTTGACAGCAGATCAGGTGGTGGCTTTACCTCCTCCAGCAGGCCTCCATAGAGCCACTTGTCCCTGCTATGCCTGTGCACAGTGGCTTCTGGATAGGCAGTGGCATCCACTCCTCTGACAGACCTTCAGAGAGCTACTTAGCCATCCCCCTACCCACCCTGCACCCACGAACACCAGTACTGAGCCACCAAAAAACTGGTCAGGCAGCATGCCACTCCCGGGAAAAGACAACCTCAGAGCTATGTGCCCACACTTGGCCTTATAGCCAGTGAGCAATGATTCTGCACCTCAGAAAGACTACCAATTAGCCAGTTGGCCCTCTGTGCTCACACATGCCTGGCCCAACAACCAGCCTGGAGTCTCCAACCCAGCGAAACAGAGCCAGTGTTGGCACAAACTTCTACAGGCTAGGCTACTGAGGCATTTGCAGACATTGCTGAGGAGGTTTACAACAAAAGGAAATGGATAGAGATGATGCCACTGTGTCCACTCAAAACCAAAGCCAATGCAACATATCCAACAGACACCCTAGTGCCCATACACATGAAAAAGTTATTTCTAAGTCATCTACTCCGTAAAATTGGGAAAAGGAACTACCTTATTAGATGCACAGATATCAACACAGAACACAGGAAACATAAAAAAGCAAGGAAACATGACACCCTCAAATGAACACAATAAGTCTCCAGTAACAAAACAAAACAAAAGTCTCCAGTAACAGATGCCAAAGAAAAGGACAGCTATGAAATGCCTGTAAAGGAATTTCAAATAATGATCTTAAGGAAACTCTAAGAGATACAAGGGAACACAGACAAACAATTCAATGAAATCAGGAAAGCAATTCATGATCTGAATGAGAAATTTAACAAAGAAATAGATATCACATACACAAAAAATAATAATAACCAAACAGAAATCTTGGAGCTGAAGAATTCAATGAATAAAATAAAAAATAAAATTGAGAACTTCAACAACAGACTAGATCAAACAGAAGATAGAATTTCTGAACTTAAAGACAGATCTTTTGAAATTGCCCAGTTAGAGGGAGAAAAAAGAAAAAAGAATGAAGAAAGCCTGAATAATAGGTGTTCTAGAGGGTGAAGAGAGGGAGAAAGGTACAGACACTCTATTTAATGAAATAATAGCTGAAAAATTCCCAAGTATTAGGAGAGACGTGGACATTCATATTCAGGAAGGTCAAAGGTCCCCAACCCGAAAAGATCCTCTGTAAAGCACATCATAATCAAACAGTCAAAAGTTAAAGACAAAGAGATAATTCTAAAAATCTGCAAGAAAAAAGTGTCAAGTCACTTATAAAATAATCCCCAGTAGACTAACAGCAGATTTCTCAACACAGAAATTTCCTTACAGATTTCCTTGCAGGCCAGGAGAAAATGGGATGGTATATTCAAAGTCCTGAAAGAAAAAAAACTGTCATCCAAGAATACTTTATACAGCAAAACTATTTTTCAGAAACAAGGCAAAATTCCCAGACAAGCAAAAACTGAGGAAATTCATCACTATTAGACCAACCTTACAAAGATGTTTTAGGGAGTGCTACAACTGAAAATGAAAAGACAATAATTACTATCATGAAAAAAGTACACAACTAACCTGTAGTGGAAAATTCATAATTCAAACTCAGAACACCCTAGTGAAGTAATAGTGCTACATAAATCCTTCAGTCCTCTAATATGAAGGTTTAAAGTCAAAATGGTCCAAAACCTACAACAGCTGCAATTAGTGGTTAAGGAACATATACAATAGATACAAATGTAAATTAAGGGAACAAAAATATAATCTTGGCAGGGAGAGAGTCTAGAGTATTTTCATGCAACGAAAGTTAAATTGCTATCAGTTTAAAATAGTTTTGTTTTTGTTTGTTTGGCTTTTTTGTTCAGTTGGTTTTTGTTGTGATTTTTGTTTTATTTTGTTTTAGTTTTTTGTGGCTGGTGGTATGGGGATCAAAACCTTGACCTTAGGTTCTCAGCACCACATTCTCCCAAGTGAGCTAATCAACCAACTTAAAATAGTTTATTATAACTACCAGACTCCTTATGTTAGCTCCAAGGTAACCATGAAAAAAAGAAATTACAAGACATACAAATGAGAAAGAGAAAGAAAACAAAGCTTAGCACCACAGAAAAACACCAGTCCACAGAACAAATAACAAGAGAAAAAGAAAGGAACTAAGGATCTACAAAATTACCAGAAAACAATTAAGAAAATGGCAGGAATAAGTTCTCACATATCAGTAATAACCTTGAATGTAAATGGATTAAACTCTCCAACTGAAAGATAAAGAGTGGCTGAATGGATAAAAAAAAAAAAAGATCCAACTGTACACTGCATACAAGACACCTAACTATTAAAGACAAACAGAGACCGAGAGTGAAGAGCTAGAAAAAGATATTCCATGCAAATGGAAACCAAAAGCAAGTGAGAGTAGCTATATTCACATCAGATAAAATATACTTTAAATAAAAAACTGTAAAAAGAGACAAAGAAGGTAATTACATAATGATAAAGAGATCAATTCAACAAGAGGATATAACAATTGTTAATGTATGTGCACCCAATACCAGGGCAGTCAGATATATAAAGCAAACATTATTCTACCTAAGGGGAAAGATAGATTGCAATTCAATAATAGTAGGGGGCTTGAACACCCGCTTTCAATAATGAACAGATCATCTAGACAGATAATAACAAAGAAACATCTGACTTAAACTGCACCACAAACCAAATGGACCTTACAGACATTTACAGAACATTCCATCCAACAGCTGCAGAATGTACATTCTTCTCAACAGCACATGGAACATTCTCCAGCATAAATCATATGTTAGGCCACAAAACAAGCCTACAAAAATTTTAAAAGACAGGGATCATATCAAGTATCTTTTCTGATCACAAGGATATAATACTAGAAATCAACAAGAAAAACTTTGGAAACTTCACAAATACCTGGAAATTAAACAACATGCTTCTAAACAACCAATAAGCTAATAAAGAAATTAAAAGGGAAATTTAAAAATTCCTTGAGACAAACAAGAATGGAAACACATTATACCAGAACCTATAGGATATGGCAAAAGCAGTTCTAAGAGGAAAGTTTAAAGCAATAAAAAAGAAGAAAGATATCTAATAAACAACTAATAATGCACCTAAAGGAACTAGAAAAACAGCAACAAACTAAACCCAAAATTAGCAGAAGGAAAGAAATAATAATGCTGAGAGCAGAAATATAAAGAACAGAAACTAAAAAACAAAAACAAATAATTGAAAAGATCAGCAAAATAAAGAGTTGTTTTTTTCAGAAGATAAACAAAATTGACAAATCTTTAGCTAGACTAACCAAGAAAAAAAGAGAGAGGATTCAAATAAATAAGATCAGGAATGAAAAAGGAGACATTACAACTGCTATCACAGAAATACAAAGGACCATAAAAGCCTATTATGAAAAACTATACACCAACAAGTTTAATAACATAAGAGAAATAAACAAATTCCTGGACAAATACAATCTGCCAAGATTAAATTATGAAGAAATAGAAAATCTGAGCTAACCAATAATAAGTGAGAAAATTGAGTCAGTAATACAAAGTCTTTCATTAAATAAAAGCCCAGGACCTGATAGCTTCACTGCTAAAATCTACCAAACATTTAAAGAAGAGCTAATACCAATTCTCTTTGGATTATTTTATAAAAATTGAGGAGGAGGGAATACTACCAACTCATTTTATGAGGCCAACATTACTCTTATTCCAAAACCAGACATGGACACCACAAAAAAGAAATTTACAGGCCAATATCCCTGTTGATTATGGATGCAAAAATCCTCAACAAGATACTAGCAGATCTAGTGCAACAGCACATTAAGAAGACTGATAGAATTTGGATGTGTTGTCCACCCCACAAATTCATGTGGAAATCTGATCCTCAGTGTGGCAATGCTGCAAGCTGTCTAAGTCATGGGGGTGGATCCCTCGTGAATGGATTAGTGCTCTCCCTGGGGGCTGGTGGTAGTGAGTGAGTTATCACTCTATTATTTCCCATAAGAGCTGGTTGGTTAAAAGATCCTGGCACCTCCTCTCTCTCTCTTGCTTCCTCTGGCCATGTGATCTGCTTGCACTTCCCAGCTGCCTGCCACTTTCCACCATGACTAGAAGCAGCCTGAGGCCTGCACCAGATGCAGCTGTCCCAGAATCATAAGCCAAATAAACCTCTGTTTTTTATAGATTACCCAGTCACAGGTATTCTGTTATAACAGCACAAAAATGGACTAGTACAAAAATCATTCATTATGATCAAGTAGAATTTATCCCCGGGAGGCAAAGATGGCTTAACACATGCAAATCATTAAATGTGATACATCACATTAACAGAAAGAAAGGCAAAAACCATACAATGTTTCCAATTAATGCAGAAAATATATCTGACAAAATTCAACATTCCTTCATGATAAAAACTCTTAACAAACTACGTATTGAAGATACGTACCTCAATACAATAAAGGCCATATATAATGAACCCACAACTAACATCATACTAAACAAAGAAAAGCTGAAAGCTTTCCCTCCTAGATCAGGAATAAGAAGAGGATGCCCACTTTCACCACTTCCATTCAACACAGAACTGGAAGTCCTAGCCAGAGCAATTAGAAAAGAGAAAGAAATAAAGGACATCCAAATTAGAAAGGAAGAAATCATACCGTCCCTGTTTGCAGACAACATGATCTTATATATAGAAAACCCTAAAGACTCCACCAAAAAAACTGTTAGAACTAATAAATGAATTCATTAAAGTTGCAGGATACAAAACTAACATACAAAAGTAAGTAGCATTTCTGTATACTAATGGTGAGCTATCTGAAAAAGAAATCAAGAAAATAATTCCTTTTATAATAATTACCAAAAAATTAGATACCTAGGAATAAACTTAACCAAGCAGGTGAGAGACCTCTACAATGAAAACTATAAAAATTTGAAGAAAGAAATTAAAGAGGACATAAATAAATGGAAATAAATTCTATGTTCATGGATTAGAAGAATTAGTATTGTTAAAATGGCTATTCTACCCAAAGTGATCTCCAGATTTAATGTAATCCCTATCAAAATACTAACAACGTTCTTCTCTGAAATAGAAAAAACAATCTTAAAATTCGTATGGAACCAAAAAAGATCCCAAATAGCCAAAGCAATCCTGAAAAAAATGAACAAAGCTGGAGGCATCACACTACCTGACTTCAAATTATATTGTAAAGCTATAGTAACCCAAACTACATGGAACTGACTTAAACATAGACCAATGGAACAGAATCAAGAGCCCAGGAATAAATTTACACACCTACAGCCAACTGATCTTTGACAAAGATGCCAAGAATACATATTGGGGAAAAGACAGTCTCTTCAGTAACTGGTGCTGGGAAAACTGGATATTCATACACAAAAGAGTGGGACTAGACCCCTACCTCTCACCAAATACAAAAATGAACTCACTCTCTTGCTTCCTCTTGCCATGTGATCTACTTGTACCCACCAGCTGCCTGCCACTTTCTGTTGTGAGTAGAAGCTGTCTGAGGCCCGCACCAGACACAGCTGTCCCAGAATCAACTTCTGGTCAAGATGGCAGAATAAAGGTCTCCAGCATCATTCTCTCCCACAAATCAACCAATTTACAACTATTAAAAAGCAACAACAGCCAAGCTGGGGCCTCTAGAGCTCAGGGGGAGAGGAAGAGAGACCAAGGAGTTCATGAAGGCGGGAGAAACCATGATGAGAGAAAAAAAGGATTGCTCCCACCATTTCAAGCCCTAGCCACTTCAAGCCTGGAGCTGGTGAGCACAGGGGCAAAAGCTGGCAATGCCACATCTGTGCCCTTCCTATGAAGTTGCTTGGAGGTGGCAAGGGAGAAGAGGGCCCTGGTGGCTCCCAGGCCAGCAAGACCAGTAACAGAGTATCCATGGATCCACATAGGAGTGAAGAGCCATAGACAACTGAAAAAAGGAGCCACTCAAAGGTCAGTGAGTCATTGCAAGGGATTGGTGCACAGCCTGTCCCATGGGAAGTGTTTGGAGTACAGGTGGTGGGGGAGACAGGCCTACCAGGAGAACATTGGGGCAGAGAATGGACAGCTGATCTGCCCCCCAATCAGCACAGGACCACTCAGCAGAGACTGGTCAGGAATATAGAACTGCAGGGGGTAGAGTTTGATGAAAAGACTCAGGCCCAGACCAGAGTTTCTACACAATCCAGGTGTACCAGACCTCATGAGACCCAGAGTACATACAAGGTCAACAATTAAAACTTGAGCTGCACAAAAAGCCTTCTTCAGGAAATCAGCAGCAAAGCAGCAATTTAGCTCAACCTCAGGGCTCAAGTGCTGATCCCCACAGGAAGTTCCCCCATTTTAGAAGTAACCAAAGGGCAACAAATTAGTTTGAGCTCAGAGTTTTAGTAGTGGGAACAGCAAATAATCCAACACAGAATTGAAAGAAAAAACAAAATAAAGGGCACCCAGACTGGAAAAGATGAAGTCAAACTGTCCCTGTTTGCAGATGACATGATCCTATATATCTGACATTTCTCTCAGAAATGGAAAGAACTCTCCAGACATTTGTATGGAATAGCAAAAGACCACGCATAGCCAAAGTAACGCTGAACAAAAAAAAATAAAGCTGGAGGCATAACACTACCTGACTTTAAACTATACTACAAAGCTA
>NW_007727107.1:97319-148142 GCF_000696425.1 Galeopterus variegatus | reverse complement strand
GGAGGAGGGAGGGAGGTTTCGGTGATGGGCCATAATAATCAACCACATTGTATATTGACAAAATAAAAATTAAAAAAATAATAAAATAAAAATTAAAAAATAAAAAGAGCTCCCCCCCAGAAAAGAAAAATGCAAATCAAAACCACAAGGAGATTCCATCTCACTCCAGTTAGAATGGCTATCATAAAAAAGACAAAAGAAAACAAGTGTTGGTGAAGATGTAGAGAAAAGGAAACACTTGCACAGGGTTGGTGGGAGTGTAAAGTAGTACAGCAATTATGGAAAACGGTATGGAGTTTCCTCAAAAAATTAAAAATAGAATTATCATTTGATCCAGCAATCCCACTACTGGGTATACACCCAAAGGAAATGAAGTCAGTATGTCAAAGAGATATCTGCACTCCCATGTTTATTGCAGCACAACTTACAATAGCCAAGATATGGAATCAACCTAAGTTTGCAACAACACGTGAATGAATTTTTTAAATCTGATATACATACATGATCGATTACTATCCAGCTATTGGGAAAAAATGCAAAAGTAACTTTCTGATAAGCCTCCTTTGTCCTTGAAACTATATTTGCTCACTCCACTAGTTTGAAATAACTTTCTCACAGGCCTGCTTTGTTCTAGAAGTAATATCTTGTCCTTGAAACTATACTTGCTTGCTCCACAAGTCTGGCTATTTATCATGGTTTGGCTTTTGTAAATGAGCGTTTATCTGCACAGACCACATGTGCTAGCTGAAATGCTGAGAAAGAAAAAAAGATGTGTAAATAGCCCTGGAAGAGTCTGCCCATAAAAAGCCTTGTCAGACCTAGGTTCGGGGTCCAGATTTTCAGAGCCCAAGCTCATCTGGTCCTGCTAGTGTAATAAACTCCTGGCTCTCCAACTCTCCAAGTATTGGGTTGCTTCTTGCCTTTCTACAACATCTTCTGGTGCGTTGGCTGGGAAGAAATTTGTACTGGCCCCTCCAGCCACCAGTTTGGACATGCACCTCAGCTAGATCGGTGATGCCACAAAGGACAGAGGGAGGCGCCATCCAGCTATTTGTTAGGGCTTTGGTTCCATCAGGACCTCACTGACCCTAAAGAGTGCCTGTCCAACCAGACTCAGCAGAGGGAAAGGACCAGCCAAACCCCCGCCCCACCCACTGCCTGCAGGACAAGTAGGCACACCCTCCCCTCTCATACTAGTACAGGTCAGGCCTGCCTCTGGGTGGAAGGGGAGCTTGATCACCTCCCAAAAAGGCCTCTTTGAGAGCCTGACTGGTCCCTAAGCTACTGTGCCAGGTCTTTAAGGCCTATCTCATTGAAGCCATGTGGTGGGTCTTCTCTGTGCCAGGATTTTAAGGCCTATCTGGTTGGGATTTTGTGGCAAGGTCCTTCTGTTCAGCTCAGGTCTGGGTTTGGGGGAGGGAAATATTTAACTTCTGTGTGATAGTGTGAGTGAATGTGTGATATTTGTGGCACCAAGTGATAAACACAGTGTCTGAATGGGTCCTACCTGTGGTTTCACAGTCACATCATATGGCATAATAGTGATTCCAGTCCAGAAATGGACTGGACCAAGCCCAGGGTTTAACAGGTACACATTAGCCAAGATAGGCCCAACGGTCCCCATGAGGGGCATGGCCAGGCAGATGCCTTTGTAGTCTTCCTCCTCCTCCAGGAGAAAGGGGGATCCCCACCCTTGTCTGTCTTGTGACTTCAAAGCAGGCCAGGATCTGGGAGTAGAAGGAAAGCCTTTGTTTGTGTTTGATGTTTGAGCACCCTCTAGCATCCTTGAAAGGTGAGCACTTCTTTTCAGACCTAGGGGGTGTTTGCTTGACTCCCTAGGAGCAACATGTCCTTTCACACTGTTTGCTCTGGGAGATCCACTGCCTGTTCTGCCATGGAGTTCTCCTCCCCACACATGAGTTCCATACATCCCCGGGGATGAAGCCCCCACTAAGCCACTTGGAGGAGAACCCATCCCCCTTTATGGTAGTCTGTCTCCTCTTTAGTAAAGTGTTGCATGCTTTACTGGTGGGTACATTGTTCATTTCTAATTTGGTCACTGGCAAAAATTAAAAAGTTTTGGCCACCAGAGAAGACTCTAGCTGCAAGAGGCAAGTGGCCACTGGGACTATTTTGCTCCCATATCTCTGCTGCTAGTAAGTCTCTCTTGGAGTCCCCAACCTAAATTCTGCAAGGCAATGCTTTCTCCTCTTTTACTGTCCTTTCTTCACCTTTTCCTCTGCTTTAAAATGACTGCCAGACAACTACAACTTAAACTCCTCTCAACCTGTGAGAAGCCTGCTCCCTCTGGCTGGCAGCAGCTTGCCATGATGGGTAACTAGCAGAGGTGGGAAAACCAGTCCTACACCATGAAAACCGTGCTTGAACAGCTTCCCTTTGACGGGGAAGGCATGAGAATGATGGGAATTCATTCCCACACCTCCAAAGAGACTGGAGGCCACTAAAATCCTCTTTACCTTTCTCTAAATGTCTGAGCTCTCTTCCATTGTTTGGTTGGGCTATATCCACTACTGTATAGTTGCACCCTGGAGGGCTCCTGGCTATGCTTTGTTTCTCTGATTTGAATCTAGTTGGTATTTTTATTCTTTGTGCCAACTGCAATGGGGAAAATTGTTTTTACCAATTACTGTGTCAACAAAATTGGTTGGCCCCTCCAATTGGGACTAGATTAAACTGGACCCCACCGCTCCTTCTTTCACTTTGTTTACTTGGTTAGACATTTAGTTGAGTGATGGCACCTATGCTATTTTCAGCATAAACACCTGAGGCAAAAATGGAGGATGAAATTAAACATGGGGACAAGCGCCTCAAAACCTACCATCCTTTATTGTATGTTAAAATTTTCAGAAGGGCTTCTCTGGGGAGTACAGAAATAAAATGACCCCTGGGAAGCTCTGGACCCTGTGTGAATTAGAACGGTCTGCCTTTGGGCTTGGATGGCCTCAAGAAGGGACACTAGACCTCCCAAAGTTTCAAGCAGTTTATGAGGTCATTTTAGGGGAGCCAGGACACCCGGGTCAGTTTCCATACATAGATTCCTGGCTGACTATAGCCATGACTCTGCCACCCTGAGTCCGGTTCTGTGTTCATAAGGAGAAGAGTAAGGTCCTTCCTGTACAAACAGTGCAGAAGTCAAAGCACAAACAGAAAGAAATAATAAGGCCTATATATCAAGGGGACCCAGATAAAGAGTTCTTTCCTCCACCATATCCCACTCCTTTGGGAATGCTTGGCCCCAGGTACTCTGTGGCAGATCCCTAGCATCAGTTCCATCAGCCCCACCAGTATTATCACCAGAAAGTCCAGAGAGTCCTGAAAGTCCTGAATCAGTGGGGAGACAATCCCACTCTGCCCAACAAATTCTAGCCCTCCAGATGCCCCTGCAGGAGACCCAAGGCCCACAGAAGGTCAATCCAGATGACCAGTATTATCACCAGAAAGTCCAGAGAGTCCTGAAAGTCCTGAATCAGTGGGGAGACAATTCCACTCTGCCCAACAAATTCTAGCCCTCCAGATGCCCCTGCAGGAGACCCAAGGCCCACAGAAGGTCAATCCAGATAGCAGTGTACAGCCAGGGAGCCCTCTCTTTTACTACCAACCCTTCACAACCACAGACCTCTTGAATTGGAAACACCATACTCCATCATATTCAGAAAAGCCTCAGGCTCTCATCAGTCTCTTGGAGTTGATTTTCCTTACCCATTGACCCACCTGGGAAGACTTTCAGCAGTTACGCCTCACCCTCTTTAGCACTGAGGAACAGCAACACATCCTGACTGGCGCTAGGCAATGGTTGCAACAGCAAGCACCTACAGCCACCATGGATCCTGAGACCTAGGCAAGAGATGCTACACCAGACACAGTGCCAAACTGGGACTTCAGTGATGAAGAAGGGAGAAATCAACTCCACCAATATAGAGAGGCCTTCCTCCAAGAGCTGAAAGCAGGAGCCAGGAAACCCACCAATATGTCCAAACCAACCATCATGACCCAGAAACCTGATGAGCCACCTACAGAGTTTCATGAAAGGTTATGTGAGGCCTTCTGAATCTACACACCATTTGACCCTGAAGCAGCTGAGAATCAATGAATGGTCAACACAGGCTTTGTGGCCCAGTCTTATGCCAACATCCATCACAAGCTTCAAAAGCTGGAAGGTTTTGCTATGAGTGCCACATAGCTTCTAGAGGTGGCCATCAAGGTATTCATCAATCAAGACTGGGAGGCCTGGAAGGAAGTGGATAAATGCCTAAGATGGGGGTGGCACTCCTGACGGCAAACTCATCTGGACTAGAACTTCACATCAAAGAAGAAGAAGAACCCCCATCAAGGAGGATGGGCACCCCTACAATCCAACCTGTGCACTTTCTACAGGGAGTTTGGCCATTAGAAAAATGAGTGCCCCAGAAAGGGGGAGAAACCCCTACTAATGTCCCAAGACAAGGCACACTCTGAAAAAAGATATATGAGCCTGAACCATTGAGCCAGGAGTTCCAAAACCTCATTGGCCTTGTGGGGATAGACTCAGACTAGAAAAGACCTGGCTCCCTGTTCCTGGGCGCCCAAGAGCCCATGGTCAAAATGCTAGTAGGGGGCCAACCTGTGACTTTCATGGTAGACATTGGGACAAAACTTTCCGTGCTCACCCACCCTGTGGCTCCATTCTCAGGCCAAAAGGCTACCATCATTGGTGCTACAGGGACATGAGAAGACCAGCCATTCTGCAAGGCTTGAACTTGCCACCTCAGGGGTCACATGGTGATTCTTGAATTCTTATATTTACCCAACTGTCCAGTACCTCTACGAGGGATTTGCTGAGAAAACTAGGGGCACATATAACCTTCACACCTGGGGAAGCAACTCATTTAACCTTAAGTAACCAAGAGGCCCTAGTGATGGCTGTAACAGTGCCCAGGGAAGAGGAATGGCACCTATGCAACAAGGCTAAAGATGACTCAAATACAGGACCACTGGATCTCTTGAAAGACTGTTTCTTCAGAGACTTTCCTTCAGTCTGGGCAGAGTTGGTACCCCCAGGTATGGCAAAGAACCATGCCCCAATAATCATAAAGCTGAAACCAGGGGCCACACCAGTCGGGATAAAGCAATACTCAATCCCATGGGAAGCTCAATTGGCCAGGAAGACATCCACCAGTTACAAGAAGCAGGAATCTTGGTGGAGCGCCAATCATCTTGGAACATGCCACTCCTGCTGGTCAAGAAGCCCAATGGAAAGGGGTATCATTCAGTCCAGAACCTGTGAGCCATGAACAAGGCAGCTGTCACCCTTCATCCCATGGTGCCCAATCCTTACATGCTCCTGAGTCTGCTCCCTGTACAGACTAGATGTTTTGCCTGTCTCGATTTCAAAGATGCCTTCTTCTGCCCCCAACTGTGCCCAACAGTCAGCTGCTATTTGCCTTTGAATGGGAAACTCTCCAAACTAGAAGGAAAATTCAACTGACCTAGACTAGGTTGCCACAAAGATTCAAAAACTCACCTACACTTTTTGGAAAAGTGCTAGCTTCAGACTTAGCTGTTCTTCCAGGAGACAGGTTGAATTGCACCATTCTTCAATGTGTTGATGACATCCTCCTGGCTAGTCCCACACAGGAAAATTGCTGGGAGGGAACAAAAGCCCTACTGAGTCTGCTTCCTGACTCAGGATACAAGATGTCATGGGAAAAGGCACAAATATGTCAGCAAAAGGTCAAATACCTATGGTACCACATTTCTGAAGGACACTACTCACTGGGAATAGAAAGAAAATGGATCATTTGTACCATACCCCAACCAGACACCAAAAGAAAAGTCTGAGAGTCCAAGAGTTCCTTGGGGCTGCCAGCTTCTGTCAAATCTGGATACCAGGATACTCAAAAAGGCTAGGCCCTTATATAAAGTAATTAAAGGAGCTGAAAAGGAGCCTCTAATGTGGGGCCAGGGACAAGAGCATGCACTTTTAGACATTAAAATTCTGTTAACCCAGGCTCCTGCCCTCGGAATTCCAGATATAACTCAAAACTTCAACCTCTTTGTACATGAGAGAGATCATATGGCTGTGGGGGTCATCACCCAGACCATAGGGCCCAGGCAGAGAACGATGGCATACTTGTCCAAACAGCTGGATACTGTGGCAGCAGGCTGCCCACCTTGCCTGTGGGTCTTGGCAGCCATCGTTTTCTTAATCCAGGAGGCAGACAAACTCAGTCTGGGACAAAACCTCAATGTAAAGGTCTCACACACAGTGACCACCCTAATAAACAATTGGGGATACAAATGGCTGACCAACTCCAGGATAACTCACTATTAAGGACTCCTCTGTGAAAACCCCCAGGTGTGCATTGAAACAGTGCAGACACTGAATCCAGCCACATTCCTACCTGCTGAGTCCAGCTCTCCAGACCATGACTGTGAAGAACTGAAAGAAGAAATATACTCCAACAGGCCTGATTTGATGGACTTGCCTTTAATTGACCCAGACATGGAAATGGACGACGGGCGGGAATAGTTATGTTTAAAAAGGACAGCAAAGAGCTGGATATGTGGTAACAACTTATAAAGAGGTTATAGAGGCAAAATCCTTGCCTCAGGGCTGGCCAACACAGCAGACAAAGCTATGGGCACTTATTCAGGCACTCACACTCTCAAAAGGACAGAGTCAACACTTACACTGACTCTAAATATACTTTTATAACCTTGCAAGTCCATGGGGCCCTATACAAAGAAATGTATCTACTAACAGCAAGAAGAAACTCTTTAGCTCCTTGAGACAATCTGGGAGCCCACTGAAGTGGCCATTATACACTGTAAAGGACATCAAAAGGGCACTGACAAGATCAGTGAAGGAAATTGGCTGGCTGACCAAATAGCCAGGAGAACAGCCACCGAAGAAACTCTTTAGCTCCTTGAGACAATCTGGGAGCCCACTGAAGTGGCCATTATACACTGCAAAGGACATCAAAAGGGCACTGACAAGATCAGTGAAGGAAATTGGCTGGCTGACCAAATAGCCAGGAGAACAGCCACTCAAATGGAGCCTGCTAAAAGCCTAAAGGAAACTGCCAAAATCATGCTGGTGCCAGATATAGCACTGCAGGTAATGTACACAAAAGAGGAGGCTCAATGGGCATAGCAGGAAGGTGGAATTAAAACCACTGAAGGATAGTAGAAGCTCCCAGACCACAGACTGATGGTTCCTCAATAGCTAGCCCGATAGTCCTAGAATATCATGAGCTCACACACTGGGGAAAAACAACTCTGGAAACCATGCTGAGTCACTACTACTTTATCCCAAAATTGGCCTCCCTTTGTGCCCAGGTCAGTTCATGATGCCTGACCTGCATCTAAAACAATGCCAAGCAAGGACCCCAGCCAACTCCCAGAGTTCAGCCAATTGGGACATCACCTTTCAAGGACCTGGTAGTGGACTTTACTGAAGTAAAGTTCTGCAGAGGCTATAAGTACTTGCTGGTGATGATATGCACTTTCACTGGATGGACTGAGGCATTGCCTACATGGTCTGAACAAGCCCAAGAGTTCACAAACGCCCTTCTAAAGGAGGTAGTCCCAAGATACAGGCTCCCTCTGACAAAGGGTCAGACAATGGGCCAGCATTTGTCACAGAGGTCATTCAAGGACTGACCAAAATGCTGGGAATAAGATAGAAGCTCCATATAGCATATAGGCCACAGAGTTCAGGGAAAGTAGAGTGCATGAACCGGACCCTAAAGACCACATGAGCTAAGCTCTGCCAGGAGACGGGACTTCCCTGGATAGATATGCTTCCCTTAGCTTTGCTACGGGTCCGGTGTATCACAGGGCCTACCAGATATTCCCCTTTTGAGATTATGTATGGAAGATCACCCCCACTTATAGCTAGACTATAAGGGGACCCTCGCCAGCTGGGGGAAGTAGAAATGTCACAGTACTTGCAGTTACTGGCCAAGACTTTCAAGCAGATAACCAAGACAGTTTTAGAATGAGCTCCCATCCATTTAGGAAGTTGGGCTCATCAGTTTCAACCTGGTGACACAGCGTGGGTAAAAGATTGGAAAAAGGCTCCTTTGAAGCCAACCTGGATGGGGCTGCACATAATTGTACTAACCACTCCCACTGCAGTTAAGGTTGCAGGTCTGACTCCCTGGATCCACCATACGCGGATGAAGCAGGCAGCCTCCCTAGACGATGCCACCTCATGGTCCATGAACGCTGACCCCTCTGACAGGCTCAAGGTCCAGTTCCAGAGATGTCCCACTGATCATCACCACCCTGCACTTTCACACGGCTGAAGCCTGAGGATTTGAGAAGCCCTGCATCAGCCACTCTGGAGGCTGGCTGATCCTGCACACAGCCAAAGCTTGAGGATTTTCTCACTGTGGGACATAACAAGTGCACTATTTATTTTTATGAAATGATAAGCATATGTCACCCCTTGCCTTTAATTTTTGTTATATTGCTTGCTTTTCTTTTTGCCATAGGATTGATGGCAGAAGCCCCAAAAGATTGGAATAGGGTAAAAAAGTTCCTATTAATACTCCTTTATCTCCTGACAATAGGGTGTTTCTTAGGCATCTGGTGGTGGCAATGTACATTCATGCCACCATAGAAACTTTGGTTGAAAGAAAAACAGCTCGTAGTCTATTAGCCTTAATAGACTACACCTCCCTAAAACCTCTCTTAGACCCCAAAAGTGATATTGAATAAGGTTATGCTCACTCAAAAGTTTAGAGAGCATGAAAGGGGGGAAATGTTGGAAAAAATGCAAAAGTAACTTTCTGATAAGCCTCTATTGTCCTTGAAACTATATTTTCTCACTCCACTAGTTTGAAATAATTTTCTCACAGGCCTGCTTTGCTCTAGAAGTAATATCTTATCCTTGAAACTATACTTGCTTACTCCACAAGTCTGGCTATTAATCATGGTCTGTCTTCTGTAAACGAGAGCTTATCTGCACAGACCACATGTGCTAGCTGAAATGCTGAGAAAGAAAAAAAGATGTGTAAATAGCCCTGGAAGAGTCCACCTATAAAAAGCCTTGTCAGACCTAGATTTGGGGTCCAGATTTTCAGAGCACAAGCTCATCTGATCCCACTAGCATAATAAACTCCTGGCTCTCCAACTCTCCAAGTATTGGGTCACTTCTTACCTAGTCTGCTTTTCTATAACACAGCCATAAAAAAGGAATGGAATCCTGCCATCTGTGGCAACATGGATATACTTGGAGGTCATTATGTTAGGTGAAATAGGCCAGACACAGAAAGACAAATACCACATGATCTCACTCATAGGTGGAATCTAAAAATAAAAAATAAAACGTTGATATTATAGAGACAGAGTAGAAGAGTAGTTACCAGAGACTGGGGAGGGGAGAGAGGAAGAGAAAACAGGGAGAGGTTGGCCAACGGGTACAAAATTACAACTAGATAGGAGGAATAAGTTCTAGTGTTTTATTGCACAGTACAGTTAACAGTTAAGTTTTGTAGATTACACAATAGCTAGAGGAGAGACTTTTGAATGTTTTCACCACAAAAAAGTGATAAATGCATTAGATGACGGTTACACTAACTACCCTGACCTGATCATGATATAACACATATATGTATCAAAACATGAGATTGGACCACTTAGGCATGTACAATTATAATGTGTCAATTAAAATAATTTTTTTAAAAAGAATAAAACAAATGGGGCAAAATGTTAATATAGGTCACTCTGGGTAAAGAGAATATGGGAAAAATGGGAAAAAAGAAAATAAGAAAGAAAAAGAAAATATGCATATTTTTTGTACTATTCTGACTACTTTTCTAAGTTTGAAATTATTGCCAAAGAAAACATTTTTAAAAATAAAAGGTACAACATTCAGTAACTGGATAAGCATTACATTGCTGTTATTTGTAACTCTCTTCTAGTCTTTTGTTCAATCAAATTCTTGCCACTAAAACCATGCTACAGCTGCACCTTTCCTTTGGAAGATGAGCCAATGAAACACTATTTCTGCTTATGCTGGTTAGAGTATAAATACAATTATACTTTTAATGAGCATAAATATAATTTTTAGAAAATGAAAGGGAATCTATTAATATCTTTATTTATATAAACAGCACGCAAATACACTGCCACAAACACCCACATAGCCACACTGACAAACATACCACCTATGCTGACACACATCCTTACACTCACATATGCTCCTGCACACCCACACAGAAAACTCCACACTCACAAACCCACCTACATACACACAACCAGCTACACAACCCACAGGTACACCCCAGCCACACCCTCACTCACACACCCATACACGCAATTTACTCACTCCTCATACTTACACCCCCCACTCAAGTGCACATACAGCCCCACCTTGACACACACCCGTGACCAATCTTTAGAAGTCCACAATGCACATATCCCACATTCACATACACACACACCCCCCACATACAACATTCCAGCCACACCCTGACACATACACATCATACCCACAATCCCACACCCACACCCCACATATACAACCACACACACACACAATCCAGACCTCCACACACAGTCACATATACCCTACACACAACCATACACACATCCCCCACACCCATATCCTCAAAAACAGCACAAACACCACATACACACACATCTTAATATACCTCAACATACACCCACACACACATTTCACACACATATCCCACATGTTCCTGCTCCGATGACCCACACACAACACATAACTACACATAAACTTTCTGGAGAATAAAAGAATATGAAAGGCTGTGGAAATGTTCCAGATTGAAGGAGGCTAATGAGAACAAACAACTTCCTGAAATAGCTGGCCCTAAACTGGATCCTGTACTGAGGGTAAAAAAAAATATTGTAAAGCACATTATTTTATCAACTGAGGACATTGGAATAGAGCCAGCATATCAAAAAAACAATGTTACATCTATGTAAATTTATAAAGTTGATATTTGCTCTGTGGTTATGTAAGAGGCTACCCCTATTCTTAAATACACATGGAATTGTTTAAGGATAAAGAGCCATGATTTATGTAACTTTTCCTCAAATTCTTCCAAAACCAAAAATGTGTCGATGTGTGTTCACGTGTGTCTCTGTGTGTGTGTAAGAGCAAACAATAAAGCAAATGGAATGAAATGATGACAGTTCAATCTCGGTGAAGGGAATACAAACGTTCTTTGTAAAAAAAAAAAAAAAAAATTTTTTTAATTGCAACTTTTTGTAAATTTGAAGTTATTTCAAAATAAAAAGGTTTTTTAAATCATCCAATCTTTATAATGCTGCTTGACATTGTATATTCAATATCTCTGTTATCTACCTAGCCAGGAAAACACATTGGGCTGTCATATTTCATGAAGTCTCACCTGGAGTTTTTGGCCTAACAGGAGGAAGCTTAGGGTAGTGGTGGAGGCTGCCTGGGTTCCAATTCCAGCTCTGCTACCTCAGCTTTAAATAACTTCTCTGTGTCTTGGTTTCCTTGTCTGTGACATCACAGAATAAATGCTAGATAACAGCTCTTAGTTTTACTGACAAAAATTGATGTGGCCAGTGCTCGGGAGAGGTGAGAATTTTGTTTTAAAATTATCAGATTCAACAGGAACAGTGAAAAGAGGGTCAGGTACCACAGGCAAACCTTACCTCCTATCCTGCTGCCTGCCAAGACAGCAGGGCTGAGAAATGCTGGAGTAGTTCTTTGGTGGCCCTATCAGCCCTCCTGCTTTCCCTGCAGTACCCACAGGTGGCCAGTGGGACAACGTCAGGGCAGTTCCAGCAGATGCCCAGCAACCCCAGGCAGCACCAGGCATTTGCCTGCCAAGGTGCCCACACTGCCACCAAGAATACTATCTCCCCAGAGCCAACTTATCCATTAGTCACAATAGACACAGTGCCTAGGGATCATGATTCCTTTAGGGGCCCACAAAAATGTTTTCATTTTTTAGGGCTGGCCTGTGGCTCACTTAGGAGAGTGTGGTGCTGACAACACCAAGTCAAGGGTTAAGATCCCCTTACCGGTCATCTAATAAAAATTTTTTTTAAATGTTTTCATTTTTTAGGGCGGGCCTGTGGCTCACTTAGGAGAGTGTGGTGCTGACAACACCAAGTCAAGGGTTAAGATCCCCTTACCGGTCATCTAATAAAAATTTTTTTTTTAATGTTTTCATTTTAATTTCCTTTAAAATCAGAAGATAAAAATGACTATAATAACAATGAATATATAGTATTAAATCCAGCCTGGATTATATTCATCTCTATACCAATGCAGTTGTAAGATTAATTTTTTTTATTTTTGATGGATGAAGGGGCCCTCAAAGGTAAAAGCGTGTAGGGCCCATGAAAGTCACAATGTGGGCCTATGTCTCCCTGCCAGGGCCCTACCCTGCTCTGGCTGGGGGCTATACAGAGTCAGAGCAGCACACAGGAGAATGGGGGGCTGCAGGTGGGACACCAGGAACCGGGGCAACTCCCTACCCTCGGGTTGAGGCCAGAGAGCCCCAGAGAGGCTGAGGACAGGACTTTTAGGATCTGACTGGCATGGGTATCATTCAGTCAGAACACAGTAAATTTAGAGGACCCCCACCCACCATGCCAGCTGCTGACTTTTCAATGGTCAGATGGGGGAGGTTCAGTGGGGAGGGGCCTCTGGACAATGGCTGGTTTTGTACTCCCAGGGAAGATTGTTCTGTGTGGATGCTGCATCTTATTTCTCTCGTCCTCTGATGGAGATCCCACCTGTCCCTTGCTCTAACACATGTCCCTGCTCTGAATGGATATTCCCCAGCACTGTGCCCCGAGAGTGACCCAGACTAACTGTTGTCTCTTTTGAGCCCCTCATCTTCTTCAGTCCCTTTTAAAGTCCCTTACCTTCTTTATCTAGCCAAAACATCAGACCAGTTCTTTAAAGTAGGCCATGTTGTTCCCAACTTATAGATAGAGAAACTGAGGGCCAGAAAGGTCAATTCACCTGCCCAGGGCCACACAGCCTGAAGAGCAATTGCTTTCAAACTTCTAGACTCCTTGGACTTCTCTTTCCTTTGCCCCCTTGAAGCTGACCTGGAGTAGTACCCTGTCCCCTCTGGGGAACCCCCAAACTAACTCTCAAGACCTTGGAGGACGGGATTGAGAGCAGTGCCCACAGGGATCTTACCCAGCAATAAGCCCAGTCCCCTCCGTGGTACAGCAGGGATTTCAGCGGCAGGAGATCCCCCTCATTGTCCACACTCACTGCCTCCCCCTGCTTGTCTCGCCCTCTCTACCACTCGCTGTAGTTGGCTTTTGTGGCCCTGACCTGCTGAGGCTGCCCTCTGCTGACGTCAGTGACCTTCACATTTGCGCAAACAAGGGGAAACCATCAGGAGTCAACTCCCTGGGCCTCTTGGGCCTCCTGTCACTCTCTGACCACTCTTTAAAATCTTCAACTCCTCCTGGCTTACAGGACTGCCCTGCACCCATATTGTTGCCTCACCTGCATCCCCCACACCAGTTTCCTGGAGACCCTCTGGCTTTTCTTTTCCTGTCTCTACACCAGGCCCTGGCACCTACCCATCTCCATCCAGGACGGGTGGGATGGGCTCTGTAGAGCTCCTCCTCAGTCCATGGCCACCATAAGCTGGCTTTCCAAAAGTAGAGCCTGAGATGGGAATTCAGAGGATATGATTTACTGAGGGGTGTTCTCAGGAAAAGTAGAGTCAGGGAAGCAGAATGGGGAGGAGGAAAGAGCTGAGCAAGGATGTGGTCTACCCTGAGACAAGCTTCAGCCTGACCCCACGGAAAGCCCACGGAGCATGAATTGTACCAGTCCTTTAGTCCTGACTTGAGGCAAGGGGCCAGGCTTCTACACCACCTCATCAGTCAGTCACAGTCCACAGGCGGCTGACAGAGGGAGCGTAACCTCCCAGACATCTCCTGGGGAGGTTGTGAGGGAAGCTGTGCAGGGGCAGCCATGGGAAAGAGCTGGGTGAAGCACGCAGCAGCCCAGAGGGCAGCCAGCGGGGCACTAACAGCAGCTACTGCAGTAGCCCTTCTCCTGGGGCCCTGCCCAGGGACCAAATCCCATGGCACTTCAGAGTTAATGTGTTTACAGCTGAACTTGTCATCTCCTGTCACCCTCATCACATACCTACACCAGGAATCTGCCCAGCCATGACCATTCTCCCAGAAAGCACCATCATCATCCAGCCCATCAGAGAATCAACCTGCCTCTTCCCCTCCATGATGACCTCACCCCAGTCATCCCCAAACTGTGTCAGCCTCTGGGCTAACCTTCCCTCTATTCTCTCTTCCCTCCACGCCTCTTGGCCACTGCTCTGGGGGGACAAGTACTTGCTGGGTCTCCCTCTCCACCCCCCCGCCACACACACACACTCATACACACATTGAAGCCAGGTGATCTGGCTAAGATGGACATGGATTCTGTAGTGGATTGATTTATGTTCCCCTAAAACTCGCTGAAGCTTGAATCATGTCCCCCAAGTTTTGTGTATTAGAAACTCAGCCCCGGGGCCGGCCCAGTGGCGCACTGCTACAGTGCGCTGCTTGACTGAAGCTTGAATCATGTCCCCCAAGTTTTGTGTATTAGAAACTCAGCCCCGGGGCCGGCCCGGTGGCGCACTGCTACAGTGCGCTGCTTGAGAAGCGTGGCAGCGCTCCCGCCGAGGGTTCGGATCCCACATACAGACCGGCCGCTCACTGGCTGAGCGAGGTGCGGGGGCAACACGGTGCAGGGGCAACACCGAGGGTTGCAATCCCGTTGCCAGTCCCAGTCCAGTACAGGCGCGACACTGAGGGTTGCGATCCGTTGCCGGTCACGAAAAAAGACAAAAAAGGAAAAAAAAAAAAAAGAAAGAAACTCAGCCCCTAGGACCAGCCCGTGGCTCACTTGGGAGAGTGTGGTGCTGACAACACCAAGTCAAGGGTTAAGATCCCCTTACTGGTCATCTTTATATAAAAATTTTTTAAAAAAAGAAACTCAGCCCCTACTGTGACTGTTAAGAGAGTGGGAAGTCCTATTACAGTAATTGAAAAGTGGAGCCTTGAAGAGGTGATTGGGTTGTAGGACTGACTGTGCAGTAGTGAATGGATTAAAAATGGTGGTCAGGGGCGTGGTTCTGAGGGCTGTGAAAGAAGAGGAGTCTGTCTGTCTCTCTGCTCTCTCTCTGCTTCCACCAGCTTGCAATGTGAGACGCCTGGGTCACTGTCGCCTCCATCAAATGGACTTTGGACTTCCCAGCCTCAGAAAATGTAAGCAATAAGTTTCATTTTCTTTATAAATCACCCAGTTTCTGGTATTTCTGTTACAGCAGCACAAAACGGACTATTACAGTATCCAATCTCCTCCTGCTAAAACCATCGCTTGCTCCCTATTGGTATTCAGGACGTGGGCCTGTCCATCCCTCCACCCCCACTCTACCCCCATTCATGCCTGCCTTGAGCACTAAACAGAGTGTCACCTCTCACCCCCACCATGACTGTCACTGTGCCTTCATTCAGGATGTCTTCTCTCCCTGGAATACTCTTCTTCCTCCCATGCTGGGCTGGGGTTCACTCCTTTGCATCCCATTACACTGTGGGCCCATAATACTCACCATCCAGAGCTTTGCTGTCAAGGAGAATTGGCAAACAAAGGGTGCTGTGCCTGATGCTCCAGTGCCATTCATGAAAGGGTCCAACATGTTCTCTCACCAGTCCACCAGTCAGACAGCAGGCACACTTGCCAGTCAATCCCTTTAGAGGGCACCTAAAAGGCCTACAGACCTCCCTGCCAGGGTCCAGTTACAACTCTGTGATCAAGGATTGAGATGATGTCAATGGTCAGGTATGCATGTTGACGGCCTGGTACATGTGAAGGGGCATCTGGCCAATGCCTGTGTAGAATATCAAAGGGCAAGGCAGGACTGGGAGAATAGGAGGGTTGCCATGGTAGCAGATGAGTAATCCTGGGAGAAAACTGGAAACAGATGCAATTAGCACATGCCCACATTATCTTTGTGAGGGACCCCTCTGTCTGGGCAGTGGGTGTCAGCTATGGCGGGCTGCTCTGTAGCATTTGCAGATTTCCATAGTGTAAATACTCCTCCCACCACGGCCAATTACAAGCTACTAAGACCTTAACGCCCAGCTCGAAAAATTCCTGAAAATTTAATAATCGGCTCTGACACAACATATGTCCCCAGTTTCCTCTGGAGAACTTTCCTCAACTGGTCTCTGTGATGACACAGAGAAGCATCTTGTGCTCCTCTAATCTGCCTGAAATTAGCTACACTTGCTCACCAAGAAGAAGCAAGCATGACAGAAAACAAAGTAAATGCTCTTTGAGATCCTGCCCTCTGCTCCTCTCTGAGAGTGGTGTCTGTGTCTTAGTTTAGGTTGGCCCCGAAGCAGACCTAAGACAAGAATTTGTATGAGAGTAGTTTCTGTGGGAGGTGACTATAGGAGGCACCAGCAGGAGTACAGAGGCATGAGACTGGGCAGGAACAGTCGGAAAAGGACGTGTTGATGAACAGGTCATTGCTGTGGGTAGCAGGGCACAACCCAGGTGGGGACCTCTGGAAGATGTGAGACAAACCTAAGAGTGGGGCCACCCAAGGGGCGAGGAAGAGAAGATATATTTCCACCAACTCCCACCCATCCTTGGTGAGGCTGCTCTCTGGAATGCAAACTCTCCAGTACTTCCAGTCAGCTGGCACCAGAGCAAAGATCCATGGGTGTTTCTAGTCAGCCACAGAATGGTGAGGGGCAGGACACAGACAGTGTCTGAAACACAGGTTCAACAGAGATGTGACCCATGTGTCACTCTGCATGTCTCTACTCATCAGAGCCCCTCACCCACTGCGCAGGAGTCTTACTTTTAAGACAAATGGTACAAATTTTTGGTACCATTTGATCCCTAAACACAAGCCCATGACTTAAATCTGCTACCCAGATGAAGAAACAATGATGTGTCCCAATGCCACAGGAAAACTCAAGAGTGTGGGCTTTCTAGAGGTAAGATTTTCAAGGGGAATTGGAACCTTATGGGAATTGTCCCAGCAGGCCAACCATAGCCAGTCAACCAGCCGCTGTGAGAACCGACTGTGTCTCTGTGAGTGTTAACAACAGGCCCAGCCCCTCCCTCGAATGTCACCTCCCTATGAGCAGGAGCAGCCCCACAGCTCTCCCCCACCACTGCACACAGAGCAGGTCTCCCTAAGTCCTTGCTGGATCCTCTACTGAGTAGGCGGCAGGTGCATGAAGGGCCTGGGGAGGGACCATGAGAAAAGAGACACTGTCCTGGACCTCTTTCCCTGCTGCTCACCCGATGGCCTCCTGGAGGAAACAGTTGTCCCCACCCTCCTCTGTGTCACACACACACACTCACACAGGGCATCCCAAAGTTGAGGAGTCGGTCATGGTGACAGAAAAGAGATGAGACAAGTAAAATTGAGCCCAAGGAAGTCACTTTCACAGATTTTATTTTTCAGAGACCAGAAGCCTGAGCCAAGGCAGGGCAGACCCCTAGGACTCTGTCCTGGGTGCAAGATTCCGAAAAAAATCCTTGATTCTCTGGCCGATTCTCTCAAGCTTTTCACCGAGCTTCTGCCCACCTCTCTGGATGAGCCCACCCAGCCGGGCAACTCTCTTGACGCTCTGAGGCTGTGCACCAGGAGGAAAGAGGCTCCTTGTGGGGGCTGTACCCAGGGCCAATCCAAGACCACTCCCCATCTAGACCCTCCTTGCTGGGCCACCCCAGGGGACTTAGGACCCCAGTTCACCCTCTGGCTGTTACTTTTGGAGCATGCAGTTGAATCCCTACACATAATAAAAAGATGAGAAAACCGAAGCCCCGAAGGGCAAGGGGCTCCTCAGAGTCACATAGCCCAGCTGTGATGGGAACACAGGGCTGAGAGCTCATTACTCTAAGTCAGTGGCTCTCAAACTTTAGTGGGAGTCAGAATCTCCTGGAAGCCTGGTTAAAATACAAATTGCTGCCCCTCTCCACAATCTGATTCAGTAGGTCTGAGTGGGGCCTGAGGATTTGCATTTCTAACAAGTTCCCAGGTGAGGACCACACTTTGAGAACAGCTGTTCCAAGGGTTTGCAGTGCTGGTCCTGGAGATGGGATTCAGGTTGAGGGAAGAGCCCAGGGTAGGAGGGGCTTTCTCTGCCCTGGGAGGGGCAGTGGTTAATTGGGCCATAGGATAGTCCATGCACCACCACCCCCATCAGCCCCAGAATCCCAGAATAGCCCACTCACCCCATCACAGTTGATGTCAAAGGAGCCCCTGACCTGGTCCAGGGTGACTGTCCCCACACACTGCTTCACCAGCTGGGAAGGGGAAGCTCAAGGTCAAACTAGAACCCTTTTGCCATAACCTCCCAGCCCCACCCAGTGGCTGGAAATGTTCCCCAGGGGCTCCTTGTTCACCTCCTCAGGAGGCACCCACAAGTGCCCTCAGCCCCCAGCCTCACCCCGTTCTCCTTAAAGTCACACTGCTCCAGTGGCTGCTGTGTCGTCTTGGGGCACACAGTCTCCTTCACCCTGAAGCTCACAGGCTTTGGAGTGTCTGGGTCATTGTCCTGGTCAGGGGAGGAAATGGAGAGACTGGGCTCAGACCCATTCTTGCCTTTTCTGATCTGTCTCCTTGACCCCTCACCGAGAGAGCAGCCTTTGCACAGCACCTACTGTTGGCTGAGCACTGAGGGTGGTGCTGGGGTACACAGGGGAGGAGGACTGGGCTCATTCCTGTCCTCCCCATGCATACAGTGAGTAAGAGCAGATCTCAGACAAGCTCTAATGAAGAGCACCTACCCCTCTGGGGTGGGGGTGAGGGAAATCAGGAGACTTCCTGAAGGGCAAGACATGTCCACTGGAACCTCAAGTCTGGGCAGAGCCCTTCCCTGTGTGGGGGTTAACGGGATGTAGAAGAGGCTTAAAGCAGAGGAAGTCACTCCTCAGAGGCTATGATCCCACCCTTGTCCCTGGATCTCCCAGAAGTTCCTGTTGCCTGCATGGGGTAGGGGGATTCTAAGGCAGGAAGCTCTCCTGCTGGGAGTGGACACAGCTCTGGGAAGGTTCCCTAGAAGAGGTGGGACCACACTTAAAAAGGGAGTGCTTTCCTGGCAGGAGATGCAGCAGGAGCAAAGGAAGTGACTGTGACCAAGCCTGGCTGGAACAGAGCCTTCCCTCCACAGCTCACCCCCCTGAACTGCAGGTCTTGGTCCAAGAGGCGGTAGAGATTGGTATCCAAGGACCTCTGGTTGAAGCCATCCACAGCCCGGAGCACGGCCTGCTGGTAGCTGAGGACCTGGGCAATGGCCGGAGACATCACTAGGCCCAGCAGCAGCAGCAACAGTGACCACTGCCTCAGGGAAAGGCCATCTCTCTGGGTCTCCATGGTTCCCAAGTCTGCCTCCCTGCAGCCCACAAAGCCTCCTTTATGCCCAGCCTGAGCCTGATGCAAAGGCCCAACCAGGGGCCTTCCTGACCCACCCTGTCGCTGGCCACCTGCCAGGGCTGGAGCTTGCCTCAGCCCCTGCTCTTGCCTCATGGGGCTTGCTGGGCAGTGAGTGAGGGCTGCCTTGTGTGCAAGATGAAGAAATGGTTTCTCCATCTCCCTGACAAGGTCTCAGACCCTCCTGGGAACTGTCATAGCCAGGGTTGCTCAAGAAGTTTGAGTCCCCCAGGAGAAGAGAGCCAGGTGCCTATGCTACATCCTTCTACTCCTCAGGAATCAGGGTGGGGGATTCAGTGCTCACCACTAGATCTCCAGCTCTAGACACTGCCTGGCACCCAGTAGGCCCTCAATTAACATTTGATGGGTGAATAACAGTAGCCACCTCCACCTAGAGACTCACCCACCCAAAGAAGAAGTTGCCTCTTCAGCTCAAGGCCATACCACCCTGTTCTCTGCACCCAGCCCTCAGCCAGTTCAGAGGTTTGGCTCCATGTATCTCCATCTCCTGGATCCTTCTCCACTGCCTTTCTCAGTCTAAAAATGTCCCCAGCCACCTCCAGACACGGCCTTTTGCCCTGGCTCTTCCCCACCCAAACGTGAGGAAAGGTCATCTACTCTTGATCCTGCTTTTTCACTCTCTCACACACTCAAGGCCACTGCAGGCTGGCCAGCCATCACTGAGTTCAGTGGCCACTCTCAAGACTTGTCTTTATCTACACAGGCGCAGGTGACCTCTCCCTCCTCCTGAAACTGCCCCTGCCCCAGTCTCCCCTGATGTCACTCTCCTGCTTTTGCACCTGCCTTCATGTCTCCTTCTCGTGGCTTCTTCTCAGTCTCCTCCTAAGTCTGTCCTCTTAATATCAAGGGCTTGCAAGATTGCTTCCTGGGCTGCTTCTCTTCCCAGTCCTCAGGTCTCCCAGGAGACATCTCCTCCTGGGACACCAATTATAATGAACAGACACCACCTATATATCTGAGTTCAAGAATACCAAGAGTAACTCTGACTGTCCCACCAAGCCCCCTTGCCTGCTCTTCTGCTGAATGCCTGCTGTGTGAGCCCTGAGTCGAAATCCTGGGGCACCCCACCTGCTCCTTCTTTCTCCTGGGGACACTTCCCTCTGACCTCTCCCACCACCCCTGCTTTGGTTCCTGCCACCATCTTCTCTCCCATGAAGTGCCACCACAACCTCCAGACTCCACCATCTCTGGGATCTAGACTCTCACCAGACCACAGTCCACCCTCCACATCATTTCCCAGAGGCTCCTTCAAACTACTGGTTTGGCCATTTCACCCCCTGCCATCAGAAGCTCACACACCCACTGGCCTGGCATCAGGGCCTACAGCCTTGTTGCTCCCCATTGCCCCACTGCCATGAGGTGCCCCCCAGGTGCCAGGCTGCCACATACATCACACCCACTTAGATTCGTCTGAGACTCCTGCTCTTTCCCCCGACTCTGCACCTGATTGCTCTGTTTGGCATGACCTTCCACCTTGTGAAGATTTCCCTGACCTCCACCAAGACATGACAACCTCCTCCTCTTTGCTCCCACAGCCTCCAGGAAGACTTCCTTGGTTTAACCTCAAATGACTCCCTGGCCAGTGGTCTGGCCTGGGGTGACTGGTGCTGGGAAGGAGAGTGAGCACAGCTGGGAGAGACGATGCACCCAAGTGGTAGAGGAAGCCAGAAGTCCACAAGGCAAATTCTGGTCCCAGCTCCTCTGTGAACTGACAATGTGGCCTTGAGGCCTGTGGTAACTCTTGTGCTCAGTTGGTCTGTGAGATCCTTGGGGGCTTGGACAGGGCAGCTTGGAAGGTGGTGGCCTGGACAAAGGCCACTGGTTGTGCCCTCAGCCTTGGGAGAAGGAAGAAGAAGTGGGCTTCTGTGCAACCTAGTTTCACAGTCCGGGTGTTGCCCCAGTGGCCTCTTGGCCAAGCAGAACTTACACATCAGGCCCTTTATAGGTCATCCAGAGACATTAGGCTTCTCAGGGCTCTCCAGGTCCTTCCATCTTCCATACTGTCTTCAGGACCACCAAGAAGCCAAAATGGGAGAGAAGTGAATGTCAATGAGACATGTCCAGGTCTGCCTTCCTCTAGGTCAGATTCAGTACACTCAGAGCCTCTTCCTGACTGTCTGAAGGGGACATTCTACCTCAGCCAGTGCTAGACACTCTTCTGCATGGAATCAGCCAGAGCCCAAGTGGCTTACACTGGTCCTCTGACACAAGGCAAAAGTCTGGATTCAGAGGGACTCGCCTTTCCTCTCTGGGCCATGGCACAGGGTCCAGGCTTCCCAGATTCCAGGGTGATCCCTTTCCGGGGCTGGGTACTTGCAGGTTGGTGTCTACCATGTGAGGTCGGGAGGCTGACTCAGACCCTTAGAACCCATGGCTGCCCCTCTCTCCTAGGGAGGGAAGGGAGAAGCTCTCACCAGTTTGTCTTTTTCATAATGTCTCACCTTAATGAGATGATCGGAAGATTCTAAGGCGAGGCCAGAATCAGAAGAAAAAAAAAAAAAAGTGAAGCTTTTCCACATTGAGCCTTGAGAGCTGGATGAATGTCTCTGCCCCCTGACATCAAACCTTTCCAAAGACCCTGGGGAGCTCCTATCCTCTGGTTAGGTCTCTCTCTGAATCTCCAAGCCCCACTTCTCTGAGCAGATCAGTCAATGGCCACTTTCTATCCTGCAGTTCTAGTTAGCACCAGCTCCTGTACAATGTGCTCAGGAAACTCGGTCCACAAAGGCTGCTCAAGGCTCTGGGAGACCTTCCACAGATTAGCAGATGTCAGAGCTCCCCTCCCCCACTCCAGAATTCCTCCATCACTGGGGAACAGGTCCACCCTAACCCTCTCTCCGTTCCATCTCTGGCTCTTTATCTGCAGCCCTGAAGCCTAAAGAGCCAGTGGTTTCCTGGTCAAGGAACCCACCCTTTCAGGCCTGCTTGCCCTTGAGACAACCTTCATCAGGATGGCCAGCTTGTCTGAAAAGTAGAGGACTGTGCAGACAGTTTGTTCATCCCCTCAGGAAGCACTGGGGAGGGAAACCTGAGATGAGAATCTCAGGAATGGTATTTATCCACAGCCTCTGTCTCTGTGGGCAAGCCAGTGTCACTCTCTGTGCCCAGAGTCCCCAGTCAGCATGACAGAAAGCCCAGGACTTGGCAGTCAGAGAGCTCAGGCTCCCCCGCCAGGTTGCCTGGGTTTCAGGCTCAGCCCTACCACAACCAGTGGCGTGGTCTTGGGTGCCTATGTATCTGCTCTGTGCCTCAGTTGCCGCATCTGTAAAACAGGGATAATTGCGGTGTCCTATTCATAGAATTGTTGTGAGGGTCAAATGTAACATGGTGTGTGGTCAGTACATGTGAGTTGTTTTTGTTGTTATTACTGTGACCTCTTGGGTTAATACTTCAGAAGTAAACATGGAGTCCAGGAGGTAGTGAAGTTGGGGTGACTCAGGCCATGAGCTGATATCCCTCAGGAAGTCAGAAGCCTCTAAAATGAAGGTTTTACACAAAATTCTTCTCAAGGACCCTTTGTTTGCATTTTTATAGAATCGACCCAAAATGAATGAAGTTCTAATGGTGGAACTTCAGAAGCCAGTTTAAGTGAAATATTTCATTAAAGAATCTCAAGTAATAGTGCTAGTTGGGGAAAGGCGGAGGTAATGGCTCCCAAGTTCAACTGCAGGAATCTTCTTATGCCACACTGGATAAGTGGATATGTAGGTCACATGCCCATGTGAATCCTCCAGGAAGAGAGAAGCAATCGAATGTAAGACATCCCAACTAGCTCATTAATTAGTTTTTGTTCTTGGATGTCGATAGAGTTTGGATGTGTTGTCCCCACCAAAAATCATGTGTAAATCTGATCCCCAATGTTGGAAACTGATTGAGTCATGGGGGCGGATCCCTCATGAATGGATTAATGCTCTCCCTGGGGGAGTGGGGGATTAATGAGTGAGTTCTCACTCTATTAGTTCCCATGAGAACATGTTGTTTATTTTATTTTTTATTTATTTATTTATTTTTAGAGATGACCGGTAAGGGGATCTTAACCCTTGGCTTGGTGTTGTTAGCACCACGCTCAGCCAGTGAGCTAGCCAGCCATCCCTATATAGGATCCAAACCCATGGCCTTGGTGTTATCAGCACCGCACTCTCCCGAGTGAGCCACGGGCCGGCCCTAAGAGCTCGTTGTTTAAAAAGACCCTGGCACCTTCTCTCTCTCTCTCTCTTGCTTCCTCTCGCCATGTGATCTGCTTGTACCCGCTGGTTGCCTGCCACTTTCCACCATGAGTAGAAGCAGCCTGAGGCCCATGCCAGATGCAGCTGTCCCAGAAACGTAAGCCAAATAAACCTCTTTTTCTTATAAATTACCCAGTCTCAGGTAGTTCTGTTACAGCAACACAAAATGTACTAATACAGATGTTACTTGACCTCCCTGCTCCTCACTCTGCTGTAAAATGGGGCCAGTGAGGTTTACCTGGAGATCTGTGAGGACTGTGGCGACAATGAGTGTGCGTGCAATGCCTGACACATAGCACATGTACATAAACTGCCTGAGCAGACAGCTCACCCTCTCCAACGAACCCCAGGTGGATTTCCAATGCTACACAGCAGCTAAGAGAGGGTGGCTTAGCAGCATGGCCCTGCTAGCACAGGTGGTTCAACCTTGATTTCTGGCAAGTTGCCTCCCCTCCCTGAGCCTCAGTTTTTTTGTGCAAAATTGGGGACAATAACCTCAACTATCTGGACAGCAATGCATTGGAGTCAGATATATATTCAGAGACAGTAGTTTCCTTTCCTATTCCTGGGGCATGGGGCAGAGTGTGCTTACACCCTATGGTTGACAAGAGGGCACTGGCCACAGTTTCTGCCCAGACGATTCCCCCTTTCCAACTTTCTGCCTTTCTTTCACTCACAGGAGATCAGGGTGGAGGGTCCCAAGCACCATCATTTTCTAGCTGCATGACTTTGAACAGGTTGCTTTGTTTTCCTGGGAATGTTCTCATCGGTAGGATAGGAATGACATGCTCTGCAGTGTTTGTGTGAAAGCAAATGCACCAGTGAGAGAGAAAGTGCATGTCCACAGCCAAGTCCTGCATTCCCAAGGCATTTTTGCGAATAAGGTCAGTGTCAGGTCTCCTTGCTCTGCAATGGCATTAGCCCAGCTGTTCCCCAACAGACACATATGCTGTCTCCTCTCTCCTTGCCAAGAGCACTACCCACTGCCCCAGGCTTGTCACATTTCTATTCAGAGTCAGCCTCTCCAGGAAGTTTGCCCCAATATCACCCCTGTTGGTATCCTCTGTAATGCAGCCCCACCACCACCACCATCACCATCACCAACACCAGGCCGGGAGACAGCTCACCAACCCCATCTTTAGTCTCAGGAAGTATTTATCTGCCAATCCAGTCCCCAGATAGGACCATTTGTCTTCTCAGACAAGGGTCATGGAGGCCGGAACTTCCCCTCAGAATGGGGCACCTTGAGTTGTCCCTTTGTCCAGACTCCTGATGGTGGGGCTACAATTCCTCCCCAGGAGGGTTTCCCAAATATGACAATCTTGTCCATCCCTCAGACAGGGGCTCCCAAGGGCAAGACCCCACATTCCCTTCAGACTCAGACTCCCTAAGGGGCAGGACCCCTTTCCTCTTTGGACCCCTCTCAGGACCTAGCCCTGGGCTCTGCCCTCAGAAGGGTTCGGATGGATGAGGGCAGCTGCCAGCAGGTCCAGAGCCAGGTTCAGGAATCATTTGTTCAAAGAAAAACTACACAGCACAGGGTGGTGATGGGTAATTTCTGGCAAATATGCCTTTGTTTCCTGGTGTGATTCCCAAGACAGGCCTGGGACATGATGTTCAGAAAGGTGGAGGCTCTCTCCAGCCATAAAGGGGAGACCTGGATATTGCCCAGATGCTCTGGCTCACAAAACCCCTCTGTCTTCTGTTGGGGCAGGGGAGGGTGAATTGTCAAAAAGCTTCTTTTCTCCTCGGAAAGGCCAAGGCAGCTATAGGCAATCACACCCTGTCCTAGCCAGGAATACCCACCCAGGGCCAGGGCGCATTACATAATCCAGGTTTCCCAAACCCACATTTGTGATTAGTGAGGAAGACAAGACCTCAAGCTTCTTGCCACATGGCCTTGCCCCGAGCCCTTCCCCATTTCCAGCCTCTCCCTTTGTCTGTGATCCAAAACCCCTGCTCAGCTCCAACACTTGAGTGCCTTCAGGTGGCCACAGCCTGGGTGCCAGGCTGCCTGCTGCTCACCTTCTGATTAGTGACCCCAGAATCACATCACTGGACTCTTTGTCTCCTCCTTTGGTTCCTCCCTGACCCCAGCCCTGACCAGTTTTTCTCTCACTGTTCCCCGCTCAACAGACCTTGTTCATTTCTGCTCTGATGCAGTTGGTTATCTGCGTTGGCCAATACTATAGCCATAGCACAAGTGGCAATTTAAATTTTAATCCAAATTAATTAAACTTAAAGTTAAATTTAAAATCAGTTCTTATGTCACACTAGCCCCATTTCAAGTGCTCAATAGCCACATGTAGACAGCTCAGATATGGAACATTTTCATCATCACAGAAATTTCTATTGAACAACACCAAGCTAGACAAAAAAGTGAGGCTGGGGGTGGAGGGACAAGTGGGGAGAGAGAAGATCCTTGTGACTACCCTTGGTAGGAAGGGCCAGCTTTGTCCCTGTGACATGGTGGCTTTCTGTGTATGACAACACCTTGCTCAAAAGGGAAAGGTTGTTACGTGGGAGACAGAGATGAGAGGTGGGCCACTCCTGGGCAGGGAGCTGACTGGAGGCCTCCAATGCCAGACCTGTCAGGAGGCAACTCTGTAAAGGTGCATAGTAGGTCCTCTTCCATTATAGGAGCATCACTCTGGCTGCAATGGAGAGGGGGTGGAGTTTCTGGGAGCCCCAGAATCATAGCTTGTGGGGATCTATCCTCCACTTCCCACACCCATGATCACATCTGCCACCAGTGCGGGACCTCTGTTCCACAAGATGACTGGGGAACAGATCTTTCCATTGCCTTGTAGCTGGGGGTTGTGAGGTCCTAGGGTCCTGGAGGCCAGGCCCCTCCAGGTGCTATTATTGAGGTGGGGATGTGTGGCAGGAATTACCTCCTCTCCTACGAGGGTCTCAGGGGCCACCTCCTGGATATTCCAGTCCTCTCCATTTCTGGATGTGGATTCTAAGGCCCTGAATAGGAAAAGACCTGAGTCAAGGCCTCTGAATGAGTTCTGGGCAAATCCAGCCATTTCTGATGGCCTCTCCAAATTCTGTGTGCCTTGAGAGCTGCACGTGTGAAAAAGGCTTAAGTGAGTTAGTTAAAGATTAAGCCAATGTAGAGCAACGGGAGCAAGTGATTGCCCAAGAGACTGCTGCCAAAAGAGTGTGCCAACACCAGGGCATTCATTTCCCTTCCCTGAAGAAGGGCTGCAGGAGAGGCAGGTTGGCTTGTTCAGAGTTCAGGAAGTGGGTGAGATTCCCCCAAGAAGGCCATGGTAAGACAGGAAGTATGTCCCCTAAATGTAGGCCTTTGGTTTTGCCAAGTGGAGCTAATTAGGGCCATGCAGGAAAGGCTGGAATGCAAAGAGTCTGACGTCTTCATCAGGATCAGCTCCAAACAAACACAGAAATACCTACACAGGAAACTTGACACTGGGTGATGGCGTGAGGAGAGGAGACGTCTGTCCCATGGCATTGCCCCACCTCTAGACACTGAGCTCTTGAGCAGAACTGGCCAAGGAGGAGTGCATGCACGGGAGGCAGGCAGGGTGGGAGAAGAATGCAGCTGGAATTGCCCAGGGACAGTTGAAGAGCCTGGGTGGAAAGCAGCAGCAGAGGAGACAGCCCTCTGACTACCTTCCTGCTCCCAGGCTTCCCCTCCAGCCCTCCCACCAGAGAGTCCCCCAGAGTGATGTGACTATAGTTCGGACTGCCCCCAAACCAGAGTCTTCCCTTCATGCATGCAGGCAGGGGAAAGTGTTCAGCACCTGTGTGAACTCCCATCCACGGCTAGTGGCTACAGGGACTGGGAAACAGATGCCTGCTCCCAGATGGACTCTTTTTTGTTCTAACAACTTTATTGAGATATAGTTCACATAACACGCAGTTCATCCATTTACAGTGTACAATTCAATGGTTGTTAGTATATTCACAGGTTGACTGGTTAGCTCAGTTAGCTAAAGTACCATGTTATAAGACCAAGATCAAGGGTTTGGATCCCCGTTACTGGCCAGCCACCTTATTGAGATATAGTTCACATAACACGCAGTTCATCCATTTACAGTGTACAATTCAATGGTTTTTAGTATATTCACAGGTTGACTGGTTAGCTCAGTTAGCTAAAGTACCATGTTATAGGACCAAGATCAAGGGTTTGGATCCCCGTTACTGGCCAGCCACCACACAAGGAGCTTGGGGGAAAGCCAACAGGTTAAATAATCATTGCAACCCCTTTAGCCAGGTTGGGATTTCCCCGGCCTTGGCAAAGGAGGCCAGCTGGCAGTGTTGTGAGGTGCTTGCACAGAGGAATCCAAGAACAACATTGGTTTTATAGCTGTTTTAATAGTTGACAGCTCTTTTTGGTGTTACAGCTCTTTTTGATGTTACAGCACTTCGTTGCTTGCAAGCAAGGAGAGCACGTGGTGTCTCCCCAAATGAAGGAAAAGGCCCACCTTATATAGCCCAAAACTTCCCGCCCAAGTTCTCATTTAGGTCCTCTTATGCAAATGAGGGATGCAAGTCTGTTAGTCTGGATTGGTTGGCTATGAGACATAGCTCATTGGTCCGTGATGGAGCCTAATTTGAATGGGTGCAGGAAGCAAGCTAGGTTACAGAAGCTAAAGTTCACGATTAAGATAGCCAAGCCTAAAATTTCTTTTTTTTTTTTAAAGATGATCGGTAAGGGGATCTCAACCCTTGGCTTGGTGTTGTCAGCACCACGCTCAGCCAGTGAGCGAACCGGCTATCCCTATATGGGATCTGAACCCGTGGCCTTGGTGTTATCAACACCACACTCTACCGAGTGAGCCACGCTACCGAGTGAGCCACAGGCCGGCCCAAGCCTAAAATTTCCAAAACAGTTTCTCCAGTGGAAGGGGGCAGATTTAACAATCAGAAAATGCTTGGGGTTCCCCACTACAGCAGGAGGCCAGCCCTACCCCACCCTGAGCCAGCATAAAATCAACCAGGGGCTGTACCCAGCAGACTGCAGCCAGGCAAGATGGAAGGCATCACTGCAGCCAGGCTGCTGCTGCTCCTGGGTCTGGCTAGGGGCTGAACCTACCTCCTGGACTAAGGATATCACCCTCAACAACTTCAACAGTTGGCCAAATGAAGAGCATGCCTACTTTGTTCTGGAAGCTCAGCCCCAATCAGACTTGGTGAGAAGAAGCAATCTGCTCCTGTCAGAACATCCTAGAGGAAATGCTGGGCTAAGGGCTCTGCTGCCATGATGGCCTGGGAGGCTTCAGGAAGACTCTCTCACCTCTCTGGGCCTCAGTTTCCCCATCTCACAAGATTTCAGCAGCCATCTCTTTGGGTGGTGCTCTGCACTTTCCTGAAGGTTTTTCCAGCTGGTGTAAGAGGTGGCACAGCAAGTAGAAATAGCACCAGAAATGGGGGAAATGTGGACCTGACTTCAAGGATCTGCTTTGCCACTCTTGGCTGTGTGGCTTTAGCTAATTTTCTCCCCTTCTCTGGACCTCATCTTGGATGGTAGCAGGGGTCTTTCTAGGCCCTGACTTCTGCACCTACTGTGGGACAGGCTGGATGCTCTCTGGGTTCCCTTCACAAATGGACATGCTAACTGTGGAGGGCTGAAATTCCTACTGTCTCCTTGCTTGAGAGGACCCAACACTTTCAGAACCACAGTTATAGATGTTCACCGTCAAAGAGACAAAGTGCAAGACAGAGAGAACCTGTCTCTTCAAGGACAATGGGGTAAGGTACTCAAACCCCAGCTCCCCATGCCCATCACAAGGCTGTAGGGTGAATGCCTGGCTCTGTTCTTTGGCAACATCTGCACGAGGAGCCCAGTGTTCCCTGGTTTATGGTTTATACCACACTGGCCCATACTAGCTAGCCACCAAAAAAAAGAAAAAAAATTTAATTAAAAGAAAAACAGAAATAAATACACACACTGGGGCCCTTTCAGTAAGTAGCCATGGTTTGAACATGTTCTTCTCCCCACAGCAAGTGAAGAACTCTGGGGGTACTTCAAGCTGATAAGAAGGGCCCCAGCATGATGAGCACCTGTGAAACCCAGAAGCCCGCAGGGGTGACCAATCCTCTGGAGAAGGAATGGAGGGCAGAGGGGCAGGATCCAGAAGCCTGAACTTCAGGCTGGGAGGCTCCAGAATAAAGGGCAAGGGCTAGAGAGCTAGACTGTCACTTGCTGGACAGGCCTCTTGGGGACCTCATACTCTTCCCAGCACTAAGGAATCTCCTGAGAGCCTAACAGTGACCCAGAAAACATGGTTCTTAACTGAGCCACTGTTCTACTTAGTGACTTGGGCAAGCTACTTCACTATCCTGAGCCTGGATCTCCACAGGGCAGGGGGGTTCCCATCCTTGTTGATCGTTGGAATCACCTGGGAAGAATTTGTAAGCCCAGGTCACAACTCCACAGTCAGATTTGGTCTGGCATGCAATCAGGATTGAGAACCTTTAGGTTGGAAGCTGCAAATGGCCTCCTGTGAATTAAGTGCCTAGTGGATTTTACCAACAGTAAGTGGAACTGTGATTACAAATTTCACACACGCACTCCTACATGGGCACACACATCCACTTTTACTGTTAAGAAAACTAAGACCCAAAGAGAAGTAATCTGTTACCCTGTGAGCTAGTGTTTTAGAACAGTGGTTCTTGGGCCAGCCCATGGCTCACTCGGGAGAGTGCAGTGCTGATAACACCAAGGCCACGGGTTCGGATCCCTATATAGGGATGGCCGGCTGGCTCACTTGGGAGAGTGTGGTGCTGACAACACCAAGTCAAGGGTTAAGATCCCCTTAACAGTCATCTTTAAAAAAAAAAAAAAAAGAAAAGAACAGTGGTTCTCAAAGTATGGACCCCAGACCTACTGAGTCAGAAACAATGTGTTTAATGAGCCCTCCAGGTGATTCTGATGCACAATGAAGTTTGAGAACCAATGCCTTGGAACAATAGAAGCATGAGAGCTGGAAGAGAGACAAGCTTGGATTTGCCCCTAATGTATATACTCTATAATTATGTGGGTTCTGGAGAGCATTGGAGAGGAAACCAAGGCTCAGAGAGGTTGAGCAATATGCCCAAGGTCACACAGCAAGCCCAGCACAGGGCTGGGAAATCCCCCAGTCCTCCTGGCCAGCTTGGGCATCTCCTAGCTTCCAGTCTCCTCTGGACCATCCACACTTGTCCCTCCCCTGAGGAAGGCTAGTATCTGTGGCTAGTATCTCTTTAGAGGATACTAGGCCTTGACCCTAGGCAGAACCATCCTACCCTCCCAGCATCCAGGCACCAGCCCTGGCTAATGCCAACCCTCTCTGACTCCCCTTCCCCAGCCCACGTGAGCCAGCAGAAGCTTGAGAAAATTCTTCAGGAAGCATTTCAGGTGGATGTTTCGACAGAAGTCACGGGGAAAGCATGTGTCCAAGGCTTTCTGAGATAGTTCTGAGCACCTGGAGCCATCTCTGCTGACCATCCCCCTCTGGCGGTCCCCCATTTCTGGTCCTCCCCATACTATCCACCATGGACAGCTATGCCTCAGTCCAATAAAATCCCAGCTCAGAACCTGGTGGGTGTCCTCCTTCCCCTGGTACTCCCTGGTTGCAGAACCCCCCAGAGGAGGCCAGGACTGGGATAATGTCTCCCCCTGCACCTTGCCTCTACCCCAGGCCAGGCTTTCCCATCTCCCCCTATGTCTTAGGCCCCCACTCTTTATCCATCCTTTTTGTCACTGCTAGGGTAGGATGCCAAGGGTCAGGTCACATCGCTCAGGTCACAAGTGGACCTGGCATTAGAACCTTACAGGTCATGCAGATATGTACCCCTGAGGTGATGGTTCAGCTGTGATGGCAATGCCACCCTAATTCAAGTGTTGCTAATGCTGCCTCTACCTCAGGAGAAGTCATAAGAGAGGGTGGCAGAGGCCACAGCATCAGGGGAGGATCTGGGAGGAGGAGGAACCTGCAATGGAAGAGAGAGTGCCAGGGCCAGAGGAACAGCCTGAGCAAAGGCACTGTAGCCAGCAGGGACTGTATGAGGAGACAGGAGGGAAAGAGAGTGTTAGAAGCAGTGACAGAGGGAAGAGGACAGAGGTCCCCAAGATACTCAGTGATGGCCCAGAGCAGTTAACTAGGGCTTGTTCTGAGTCCAAGCAAGCCATGGGAGGTGGGTAGGTCAGGAGGTTGTAGAAGGTGGGACTCCCAAACTCCAAAAGGAGCCTAGGACAAAACCAGGCCCACCTAGGACATCACCCATCACAAGGGGCACCAGGGACACTTGGAGAAAATTAACTGAACAAAAAATCTCCCAGAGCCAATGACCAAGCATCAATTTTCTAAATGACCCATTTGCACCAAATTTACTGATTTGCCCCTAATGTATTCTCTGTAATTATGTGGTTTGTGGAGAGCATTGGAGAAGCCAGGTCTTCAGGGTTCCAGGGTCCCCAAACCCTCCCTGTGTCCTCAGGCTCCCTTTTTTCAGTCTCTCTCTTTTGAGTGTCACCACCCCAGGTTATGTTCCCATGTCAGCTTGAATTGATTACAGAGATAAATAAAAGCTGATCTAGTTAAACTGCACATAAATCTTCAAAATGTTCAAATCATTTCATGTAATGTGTATTGCTGTAAATTTTATAAAGTGTTTTAAGACTTTTTTTGATTAATTGCTACATTTCCTAGATTCTGTGAGTTGGTCATTCTGAAAAATACTAAATATGTAAATACTAATAATAATACTAAAATAAGTAATATTAATATTACATATAATTGTAATATGTAAATAATAACATACATCGTAATATGTAAATAATAATACTAAATATGTAATGTGTTCTTAAAATACTAAAACAGAGGCACAACAGAAAATGACTCAGTATTTAAGAGAAATCAAATGAACCAAAAATTTCATTTATAAAGAGCAAAATTTTTGTTGTATAGGAAACAATATGTCCATATGTTCATACTGAATAGGAAAGAAGATATATCTATATTAAAAGGACAAATCTGTAATCTATAAGAAGAATAAACTCCCTAAATTCAGCATTCAACCTCTTTAATATACCTGAGAAGTGTTGCTACCAAAAAGAAGTTCCTATGAATATGTTAAGAATGAAGGGTCATTAAAACAAACTTTTGGTAACTTTGGTGAGTTAAGATATTTAATCATCAGCCATCAGACTGTTCCTGTCAGGGAGCAGGGCTCAGGCAGGTCACAGGGATTCCTCCCTACAACCTCACCCTGCTCCACGGGATTTTCTCTGGTCCATAGGATCACACCTTAATCTCTGGGACCTCTCCTTGCTCCTTAGGATCTCCCCTATTCCCTGGGATCTCTCTCTGACTCCTAGAATCCCTTCCTACTTCCGAGATCTCTTTCTGTTCCTCACAATCTTTCCTGGCTCCCGACACCCTCAGATGTGGGGCTGTGACCTCGGTCCAAATTGCTCAGCAGATGATCCCTGTGGAGGATATTGACACTAATAAAACACATGTATTTCACAGGGCTTTAGCTTAGTAGGACTAAAGTCCTTAGCATAGGTTGTAACATAGTAGGGCCAAAGTTTTTAGTTTTTAGCAGGACCAAAGTCCTGTAGTTTTAGGAATAGCCCAACTTTTTAGTAATACACATAGAAATGCTAAAATTAAGAAAGATCAGAAAACTCTCACAGGACTGAAGTCTTTGATGTAGATATGGAAATTGAAGCACAGCAAAAGTGATTGCTCTGGGAAAGTATGTGAGCTAAAAGTTTCAAGGTTACTCTGCTGGTTAATGGTGGGGAATGTTCCACAACTTACCTTCAGCTGATGTGAGCTAAAAGTTTCAAGGTTACTCTGCTGGTTAATGGTGGGGAATGTTCCACAACTTATCTTCAGCTTACCTTTTTTTAAGTTTCTTAGGGAACTAAGTGTTGCCATGATGATTACCTCATTGTTTCTTTTTGTACTGTCACATGGCTTAGTTTTATGACTCCTTTTGATAGTAAATTGCTTGAACTATTTTTAAGTTATACCTGCTTTAATGAAAAATTGTCACGTAGCCAGTTTGTTTATATTTTCACTATGACTGATTAACCACCTGTGTTTCTTCTGTAACTTTCTTGCCTGTAAAATAAAAACAGAGAAAACCTGACTCAGGGCTATTCCTAGGGCTCTCCTCTCTTGAAGGAGTTCTCCCTGGGTTTAACCCCTTCGGGCCTCTCATTGCTCTGGATATGTGGGCTCTGAGTAATCCTTTGCATTTCTGTCACCCTTCGAGAGGTGACAATAGATCCCATTTGCAACTAGCCAGTGGCTAATCTGAGCAGCAGCCTGAGACTCTCTCCTTGATCTTTGCATGGCTAGTCTTCTATGGCAGCCTGTTCTTCTTAGCCATGGCTTGGGCCGCATATGGGCTGCTTCAGGGCAAACACTCCCCAAAGGAGGTGACTCCATGGGATGACAAAACTCACTACAGTGGAGTCTTCATTTTATACCCTGTACTCCATGTTTGGAAATCACAGGAGCCACTGGTTTCTCTGGTGACCATACCTAAAGTCTGACAGAAACACTTAGGCATGAGTCTCAAGGCAGCACCTGAAGTATTACCACCCAGTTTTCCCCATCTGTCACATTACTGCGACAGCTTACCAGAGATATAAACAAACAGTGCCTAACACAGTGCAAAGCATAATCAACCATGAAGCTTTCTAAATCTTCTAGATACACTTTGTTCTGATCATGAAAGTCCATGCTTAGTGTAGAATACCATGAGATATCCTAGATACCACAAGAAATCCTAACCAAAAAAAGAAAGTTTTCTCCTATAAGATCAGTGTTCCAAAAAGCAATTCATGAGATTTTATTTTATTTTTATGTGTGTATTTGGTTGTGTACTTTAGGAAATTTTAAAGGCCACATTCCTGCCCACTTACCACCAGCTGAGAACCATTAATCTTGTCTACAAACAATTCTCCTCCCTAGGGCTTGCTTTCCTTCCTGAAATAGAACTCTTTTTTTTTTTTTTTTTTTTTTTTTTTTTGTCGTTTTTTGAGACCGGCCGCACCTTGCTCAGCCAGTGAGCGCTGTCAGCACACCGGTCATCCCTATATAGGATCCAAACACGCGGTGCACCTTCTCCCGAGTGCACCACGGGCTCGGCCCCTGAAATAGAACTCTTGATAAACAAAGAGTGTAGGAGAAGGGCCCTGGGGAGCTGAGAAGGATGGAGAGGGATGGAGACCTGGGAGAGCTGATGGGTGATGGGCTGTGTGTGAGGGGTAGAATTGAGACTGGTAGGAGCCATATGCGTGGGTTTAAAACCCTGGCTGTGAGTAGGAGACAAGCTGGGTCCCCCTGCTGTCCCTGCAGCTGATGAAGCAGGAGGCTCTCTCCATTGGGAAGGGAGCCCCTGTCATGATGGTCACCTATGTGCCCAAGGGCAACCCCATTGAGATGAGCTTTCTTCCAATGAACTTGCCCATGGCAACAGCATTAAGCAGGGACTCTGGGACCCATCCTGTCATCAAAGCAAAAACCCCAACACTAATCACTGAGGTTGTCATGTAACAACACCTTGAGAGGAATCTGGGACCCCTTGTGTCCTGACCTTCTCACATCCTCACTGTGACGATGTCATCTATGGAATCAGGCCACCTGAGACCAAGAAAGTGACCTACGTGTGTGGCTTACTAGGGTACAAAGAGCTCCCGTGTATCCACTTCCTCTAAGCTCACAGCACTCCTGGGAGGACAGGGCAGGGGTTACCAACAGTCCCATTTGCCTGCTGAGGAAACTGAGGTCCAGGGTCAGGTGGAGGTGTTGCCTTGGAAGGAAGATCTTGACCAAGTCAGGAATGATGGCAGAACCCAGAGCTCTGGCTCCAATTCAGAGTTTCCCCTGTTCCAACCAGGGGTGTCCTATCTCTCTTGACTGCACTCCCTGTCCCCCTCTGCCCTGACCCCACCAAACAACACCCTGACTAGCCCTGCATCTCTTCTGCAACCCATTTTGTCAAGAGGTGCTAGAGATTCAGCCTTTCGATCTGTTGTACTCCAGGCATTAAAGGGCTGGACTGGGGGTTCTCTTCTGCCCTGTGCTGCATTTTACTCTTTTCCTTCCCTTCCCAGGCTGTCCCCCTGTTCCTCTGGCTGCTTAAGGCTGGGAACAAAGACTCTGGGAAGACTTTGGGAGTCTCTGGGAATAAGTTGCTGTTACAATGGTCTCCAGGGGTTCCTTCATGTGTTGTTGGGAGTGTTGAGCCACCATTGGCCAGGACTGGCTACATAATTTGCAGGACCCCATGCAAAATGAAAATGAGGGGCCCTTTGTTCAAACATTATTAAGAATATCAAGACCTCAAAGGCCCAGCCCGTGGCTCACTCGGAAGAGTGTGGTGCTGATAACACCAAGACCACAGGTTCAGATCCTATATGGGGATGGCCAGTTAGCTCACTGGCTGAGCGTGGTGCTGACAACACCAAGCTAAGAGTTAACATCCCCTTACCAGTCATCTTTAAAAAAAAAGAATATCAAGACCTCAAGAACAGAGCGGCATTATAACACAAAGGTCAAGGATTCCAATCCCCGTACCAGCCAGCCTCCAAAAAAAGAAGAGAACATTCAACCAGCACAGGTCCCTTCTGAGCACAGGAGCACTGTGCAGTTTAACTGCACAGATAACATGCCCATGAAGCTGGCCCTGTGGCCAGCATCAGAAACCACAGTCACAACACGAAGAGCTTCAAGGAGTGGCTTCAGGAATTCCTCATATAACAGAGATTTTAATCACCTGGAAACACAACATGCACTTATGACTTTTGTTTATTGGTTTGGAAAAGTCTTCTTTAAGAAATAAAGAGCTCTATTACCAGCCAGCCACACATACAAAAAGAAAAAGAAAAGAAAAGAAAGAAAAAAGAAAGAGTTCTAAATCCTTACATACAAGCATGTAACAACACTGACTGTTACAACTTTTCATTGTTTAGAAGGAGTAACTGAGGCCCCAGAGAGAGGGAGAATGGGGTTTGGCAAGGTCCCCAGTGTGGCGGTGGCAGTGCTGGGGCTCAATTCCCAGGCCAGTGTTCATTCTGCGTGCTGTGGGATCTAGAGCGCCCCCAGCCTTCTGACCCTAACAGTCTGGAACTTTGTGAAATGGACTTTGTCTTCCTCTCCAGCCCCAGCACCCTCCAAACCCTCATAGGCACTGGTCTTTCCTTCCCTGGGACCCCCAAACAACAGGCTGCTTTCCCTGGCTGGAATACCCTCCTTCTACCTTATGCCAGCCTTCTTAACAAAGCTCCCCTCCTCAGCAAAGCTCAGCCTGACTGTCCTAGGGCTTGGTTGCCCCTTCCCTGAGCTCTTCGAGTTCCCTGCCCAGAGTTCTCTTCCAGCACTTCACCCACAGTAGAATACCAGTCGGAGTCACAAGGAGTGTGAAAATGTTAGGATTGCAACAAGTACAAAATTCTTCTTGGGGGACTCTGGGAAAATACTCGATAACTGATCCTTGATAACACCAAGGTCAAGGGTTTGGATCCCCTTAGCGGCCACAGAAAATAAAAAATTAAACAACAGAAATGTAAAATGACAATATTAAAAATGAAATTTAAAAAAAAAAGGAAAGAAAAGAAGTTAATCCTACAGGTGTCAATAGGAGTGAAAATGGAACTTTGTTTTGCTCCTGAGAAGGCAGGGCAGAGAAGGACATTGGAAGGAGCAGTAGGAGGACCTGAGGTAGGAAAAAAGGGCTTGAGGATGGAGCTGGAGACCCCAACGGACATGGGAACCATGTTCATTTGCTTGTCTGTCTTCCTCCAGACTGTGGGCTCTCCCAGCTGTGATTGGGTCCCGGAACCACAGAAGGACTCAGTGTGGGGTGGATCGATGGGTGTACCGTCCTGTAAGCTCAGGATTCTCCCCGACCTACCCCACAGAGGGGGCACTGGAAGCTAAGCCAGGAAACACATGTGCATCCCAGCCTCCAAAAATGCCCTTCTCAGTTTTTCCACAAATGAGCAGACCTGAGGAGAAACTGGGAAAATTCCTCTAGGAAGTGGGTGATTCTTCTGCTCTCCTGGGGTGGGGACAGATGGGACAGGCTCTGGGGAGGCTGGTTCTGCTGAAGGCCTTGCTATAAGGTGGGCAAGGGCACGGACACTGGAGCTGGAGTGCCTGAGTTCAGGTCCCAGCTCTGCTGTTTACTTGTTGTGTGGCCAAGTAGTTACCCAACCTCTGTGTGCCATATTTCCCCTTGTAAGATTGGCCTCAGAAAGCATGGACCTCAGGTGGCTTTTGATAAGGGATAAGGTCTAATAAAGGAGTCAATGTGGATAAAGAACAACAGGACATAGCAGGAGCATAACGGATGTTCCATAAACAGCTACCCCCAAGGGCTAGTCAGGACCTTAGACTCTGAAGTAAGGCAGATGTGGGTTTGAATCCTCGGTTTGTCTTCCCCTGGCGATGACTTCCCTGACCAACTTGTTTGTCTTCTCTATCACCCTTGACAGATAAAGAAAAAAATTCTACCCTGGTGGGCATTCTTAGCAGCAAGTGAGTGCAAGCCCAACTCAGATTGCCTCCAGCATAACTGAGAAGCCCAATTGAGCAGAAGAGCTGTAGGACTGGTTCCATCAGGACTCTGAGGGATAGGAGGGAGAGGAGGAGAGAGAGGGAAGAGTAAAAGGTGGGAGGCAGGGGGGAAGGACCTCCAAGACTGTATCTAAGCCCTGAGATGGTCAGGCTAGGCCCTGGGCTCTCTCCGTACACACACTCCTAATCCAACAAAGAGGGCATAGTGGATTGAACTATGTCCCCCCAAAACTCACTGGGGCTTGAATTGTGTCTCCCAAGTTTTATGTATTGGAAACTTAGCTTCCATTGTGACTGTTAAGAGGGTGGGAAATCCTATTGTGGTGATTGAAAGGTGGAGCCTTGAAGAGGTGATTGGATTGTAAGACCATGCAGAACTGAAAGGATTAAAAATGGTGGTCAGGGGCGTGGTTCTGAGGGATTTGAAAGAAGAGGAGAGTTTCTCTCCCTGCTCTCTCTGCTCCCATCATCTTGCAACGTGAGACCCCTGGGTCACTGTCGCCACCACCAGATGGACTTTGANACTGAAAGGATTAAAAATGGTGGTCAGGGGCGTGGTTCTGAGGGATTTGAAAGAAGAGGAGTTTCTCTCCCTGCTCTCTCTGCTCCCATCATCTTGCAACGTGAGACCCCTGGGTCACTGTCGCCACCACCAGATGGACTTTGAATTTGCCAGCCTCAGAAACTGTAAGCAATAAATGTCATTTTTCCTTATAAATCATTCAGTCTCAGGTATTCTGTTATAGCACCACAAAATGGACTAATACACAGGACAAACCAGCCCAAGAGGTGGGAGCAGTCCAAGATGGTCCTGCAGAGGCTGATGCAAGAGTGTTGTCATCACCCAGTCCCCAACCCGGGGCTGCCATCTTTCCCAGTCCCCCTCTATTTCCCCTCCTCTTCTGGGTGAGCTAGATGCTGTTTCCCATCATGCTCCACACTGGACAAGGCACAGCCTCACCTGCCTTTAGACGCCTCCCTCCTCCCAGACCCAGAGCCCCGGACTTCAGCCAATCAAAGCAAATCGTTGTAAGGGAAGCAGCAGGGGTCTGGGTTCTGGTTCTGACCCCTGCCCCAACCTTCTGACCACCTGAGCTTACCAAGCCTTTCGCCAGCTACACTTAGTTTTATTTGTCTATGAAATGGAAGATATTATTGCATCTGCACGGAAGACCCTTCCCTATTCCATGGAAGAATTCCTCCCACATGAACTTCAAGGCAAGGGGCCAGAGTCCCAATATCCACAGAGCCTTTCCTGACTCCTGGGGGAAAAGGGGGACAACAATCAGTCACCCCACACCCATCACCCATGACATGCCCACTTAGAGAAACCCCAGCACAGCACAAGCCTTTATCAGTGCATGCCCCAGAAGTCCCACTCTTCAGGAACCTGCCTCAAGATGGCTCCCTTGCATGCATGAGGACATGAACCAAGATGCTCACTGCAGCCTGTTGGGGCTTTTGGGGAACTGGAAACCTCCCAGACACATGTTGGTGGAGAATGATATGTCCATTCCATCGTCTACAGTGCAGCATTTAAAAAGAATGAGCTACTGTGGCCGGTTAGCTCAACTGGTTAGAGTGTGGTGCTGATAAAAAGAAATAAACTTTATTTCTTACAGTTTTGGTGGCTGGGAAGTCCACAGCTCAGGGGGCACATCTGGTGAGGGCCTTCTTCTGGCTGGGAGCTCTCTATAGGGTCCTGTGGTGACCAGGGTGTCACATGGTGAGAATGTGTTGAGCGAGAGAGCTAATCTTCTCACTTGCTCTCCTTTTAAAACCATCAGAACCATGCCCATTACTCCATGAATGGATCAATGCATTCACGAGGGCACAGTCCTCACAATCTAGTCATCTCTTAAAGGCCCCACCTTTCAAATGCTGTACTTGGATTTCCCACCCTCTTCACACTGTTACAATGGGGTCAAGTTTTCAATACATGAACTTTTGCAGGACACATTTAGCCCATAGCACAGACAGTCCCCAACTTAAGATGGTTTGACTTTATGATGGGTTTATTGGGGTATTAGGTACATTTTCAACATATGACAGTTTATCAGGACATAAAGAGCATCTGTACACTGTGAGATTCCATTTTCTGTACATTTCAAAATCTGGCAATACTAATCTATGGTGTTCAAAGTCAAGGTCATGATTATGGGGAAGGGGTAGTAACTGGAAAGGGGGACAAGGAGACTTCTGGGTGCTGGTTACACAAATGTGTTCACTTAGCAAGAATTCAGCAAACTGTACATTCATAATTAGTGCACTTCTCATATATATACACATATATTTCAATCAAAAGTTTTTTAAAGAGTGGGAAAGAAGTCTTTCCCTCAGTGGTCTGGAAAGTTCCATTTATATAAAACATCAATAACTGTAAAACAAGACACTGTATTTCTTTAAGTTCACAAAATATATATAAATGTCTGGAAAAAAGATCAGAACAGACACCCACCCAAATGATGAATGGAGAATATTTCTAATGTGGATATTGGATTGAGTGGGAAGGGGATGCAAGTTGTCAAAAGGACTTTAGTTACTGGAATTGTATGAATTTTTATATGAAGAATATGTCCTTTAACAACACTTATGACTAGAAGGAGAGGAGGAAGAGGAAGAGGAAGAAGCAGCAGCAAATCCAGGGTGATTTCTGAAACCCAGGACGTTTCTGTGGAGAGGGACAGTGAGCAGCTTGGAGAGGCTAGACTCCCCAAAGGACCAGGTGCTCTGCATGAGGAAGGGCGACAGGACAGAGACAGATGAGTGCGCAGTCAGCAAAGCTGGGGCCACTCACAGGACAGTGTCCCCTGTGGGTCCTGGGAGAACTGAGGCTCTCACTTACTATGAGGTTCTTTCCCACTTACTGTGAGGTTCTTTCTTCCATTCCTATAATGAAAAGAACACACAATAAGCCTAGTGAAAAACCCAAACAATAAGAAAGGGTATGCAATGAAAAGTGAGTGTAGGCCCAGACCCTCTCCACAGAGACAGCCACAGTCAACCTGGCCCTGTGTGTGCTTCCCAAATGTCTTGATGCCTTCCAATCCTTAGGCCCTGTGCCATGGATACTATAGCAGGAACGAAGGTAATTCAGAGGTGGACTCCACCCCAGGGAGCTCACCATTCAGCAGGGAGATGAACAAGGACACCATGTCTACATTAGACAGGGGAGGCTCCCCATCGGGCTGTGAGAGACCGGAGAAGGCGGCACTGCCTGGGAACTGGGGAGGGCACAGCAGGCTGCTCTGAGGGAAGGACAGGCTACTGTGTGGGTGAAGGTACAGTGGACAGGGACGGTGTGAGCCGAGGCATGATGGTGAAAAGGTCACAGGAGTTTCTGTGAGCTGTGACGAATCCAATGTAAAGAGTGCGGCATGTGTATAGAGAGAAGCTGGCCAGCCTGGGGGCCTTGAGTCCACACCAAGGCCATGAGAGTGCTGAGCTTTCATGGACATAGAGCACCCCTCAGGCCTGCCCCAGTGCACGAGGCTGGCAGGGACACTGCAACCCTCTGCCCGCTTCTGTGGCTAGGGGTCACATAAGGAAAAGCCAGCAGCCCTGGCCCTGGCTTTCTAGTATATCATTAAAGCTGGGCCGGCCCGTGGCTCACTTGGGAGAGTGCGGTGCTGATAACACCAAGGCCACAGGTTCGGATCCTATATAGGGATGGCCGGTTGGCTCACTGGCTGAGCGTGGTGCTGACAACACGAAGCCGAGGGTTGATCCCCTTACCGGTCATCTTTATAAAAAAAAAAAAAAAGCTGAATCTCAACCTCTTGACCAGATGGGCTATGGAAGAGAAAATGGGACATAGGTTAGAAGTGAAGAGGGTCAGGGTGGGGGTTCTGGTGCTGAAGGATGGGGTACAGAGAGACAGCGTCCATCCCAAACAGATAGGTGCAACCAGAGCACAGACTCAGCTAAAAGATATCTGACCCACTAAGACCTCCCTCTAAGACCTGGGCAAACCCCTCTCTGGCCTCAGTTTCCTCTTCCACCAAATGGGAGCAGTGGTTAGCCCTACCCTGACCTCCTTACAGGAGTGCTCTGAGATTGGAAGAGGCAGATGGCACAGGAACCCCATGCACACATTATGTCTTGGCACAGGTGGCCAGAGTCCATGGGCAACATGTCCATGGGTGGTCATGGGTGTAGGACTCTGTAACATTACAGGAGTGCTCTGAGATTGGAAGAGGCAGATGGCACAGGAACCCCATGCACACATTATGCCTTGGCACAGGTGGCCAGAGTCCATGGGCAACATGTCCATGGGTGGTCATGGGTGTAGGACTCTGTGGCACCCTCTCAAGGTGTTACTACCGTGACAACCCCCAAGGACTCAGGTTTTTGCCTTGGTGATGGAAAGGGCCCCAGAGCTGCCCTGAGGGCTGTTTTCAAACTCACTGAGATATGGCTAGAGAGAGGAGAGTATCTCCCTCTCCCCTCCATGGGCAATCCCTCCCCAGTAGAGGTAACCTCCAAGGTGCGGGACTTCCTGCTCTGCAGAAACAGTCACCAGACAGTCCTTCACCAACTTCAGGGCCAGTGAAGGGAAGGGTCCACCCTGTCTCCCCAGCAGAAGCTACTAAGGAGTCATGGTCATAGTGAAAACAAAGAAACACACCCACTCCCCACCACAGACACATGCTCACACACATGTGCATACACACACTCACTCCTGGGCCCTATTCCCATGCACAGGCAGGTTGAGAGCCCTACCACAACCACACACAGACACACACACAGCACCATCTCTCCATACCTGGTCACTAAGGACCCCCACAGGGAAAATTCAGTTCCCGGGGTTCTTCCCTAGGGCTGTGTTGCATTGTTAGAAATGTGTTGCTTGATGCCATTATTTTAACAGACAGTTATTTCTGTAGGCTACCCTTGACTCCATTGGGTGCAATTAGGCTGCATTAGCAGCCCTGTGCCTCAGACAGTGGAGTCCATCCAAATCACTTGGGGGAACTCTTCTAACTCCCCATGGCGGACCTGCTGAGAAATCGGGGTAGCCTTGATGCCTTCCTTCCTCCCACTCCGTCCCTACTGGGGACCATATGTTGGGATGAGCACTGTGCTCCTTCCTGCTCCCAAGTCCTGGCTTCTCTGTGATTTCCTCAGCCTGGTCCAAGGCCCCCACAGTGTGCGGAAAGGAAAACCATCCAGCCTTAAAGGGGCCCACTCAGGAAGGTAACTTGCTGTCCCAGGCTTGCCCTTCACCTTTCAGATTCCCTGTCCCTCTGATGAGTCCCAGCAAGAAGAGGGAGCTGCCCTGCTGGCTGACTTACCACCAAGAACAGACAGGAGGGATGGGAGAGCAGAGGTCAGAGGGACTATGGAGGAAGCTACAGGATAAGCCCTCAAGAAGGGGTTCCTCTCTGGCGAGGCTCCTACTTACCCCATTCTCATGCAAGCCACAGTCCTCCAGGGATCTCACCAGTTCCACTCTGGGGCTTACTGTCTCCAGGAGGGTTAAGTTCAGGGTCTGGAATGAACCCAGGATGCTGTCCTCGCATAAGAGTCAGGAGAAGGGACCCAGTTCAGAGTTGTCCCTGGCCTTGCCATCAGCCTATGAGGACAGACAGGGATCCATGTGCCTTTGGATCCATGTGCCAGCCTGGGTCTCTCTGGGCAAGGCCACACACCCCCAAGGGACTAGGCAGTGAGGGCATCTCAAGGCAGGGCCCTTCAGGCTACTCAAGCTCTATAGGTGCTGGGCCTTCACTGGCATCTCAGCCAGACTCCTGTCTAGTGTCCTTGCCACCTACACCCAGGAGCTGGCAGAACAGAAGCTCCAAGACACCCACCTCTCCTGATGGTTTCCCCCTACCTGGACTGGCTTCATCTTCTTGTCCCCACCCCCTGCCATATAACCTTTCTGACTCTGTTTTACCACACCCCACCCAGCCCAATTCACTCAGCCATAGATAGACTCTGCTGAGAGGAACTGGCAGTTCTTAGAGGACCCCTCATTGAAGTTGGCAAGGGCCAGAGTGAGGGCTTCATGATAGGTCAGGCCTGGGCTGGGGATGGGCTCTGAAGACCCTAGCTCAGGCAGCCCCAGTCTCAGAAGGCCAGCCAGCCCACATGGCTGCCATGTCTCTGGAACTGCACCCTGAAAGCTGCCTGGAGCAGGGCCTTTACTAAAGCTCCCAGTATGTGTAAGGAGCCACTGTGGTCCAATCCACTGGCCTGGGCCTTGCTTCCCATTCTTGGTTTCACCAACAGGAAATGTTCATTCCCCTTTGGAATGGAGCAAGCTGGGTGGGGTGTGGTGAGAGGGGAAAAGGCAAATCTCCAGAAGCCTCAGGGACTCAGAAGTAGAACAACTCCTCAGAACAGCTGGTCAGAGTAAAGGGTAGTTTAAAGACAACTCAAGAGGCCGGCCCGTGGCTCACTCGGTAGAGTGCGGTGCTGATAACACCAAGGCCGCGGGTTCGGATCCTATATAGGGATGGCCGGTTTGCTCACTGGCTGAGCGTGGTGCTGACAACACCAGGCCAAGGGTTGAGATCCCCTTACCGGTCATCTTTAAAAAAAATAAAAATAAAATAAAAAAAAAAAAAGGCAAATCTCCAGAAGCCTCAGGGACTCAGAAGTAGAACAACTCCTCAGAACAGCTGGTCAGAGTAAAGGGTAGTTTAAAGACAACTCAAGAATAGTTGTCTATTCTTTGAAGGCAGTGCAGGTCAAGAAAGCACTTGGCTCATGATATCCAGGTTAGCCCAAATCACCATTATCCCCACATCTGGTACACCCTGATGAAATCCAGCCAAGGAACCTCTGTACTCAGAATAGCCACTCAGAGTAATAACTCAGAACTGTCTGTCTGTTCCCAGACCAGGTCATCAGCCAGGAAGAGGCTCAAGTATAATCAGAAGAGCTCATAAAAACAGTTCATTGGAATAATGACAAGAACAGCCAGTTGGATCATCTCACTGGAACATAACAAAGCTGAGCTTCACTGGGTGCCCAGAATGACCCCTGAGAATAACTGCTGAGAGCCCAGTGAGAGGACACTACCTTCCTGGAGACAGCTGGGCACAGGGCTGGAGGTGGCCGCAGTTGCCCCTTGAGGGGCCTCAGGCTGAGGAGGTGCTCTCATTAGGCCCAGCTCAGTTCTAGGCACAATTGGGTTCTCTTCAAATGTCTGACAGTCCCCAGGCCCCTTGTACTCAGCAGAAGGCCCACTCTCCACTCCTCAAATGGAGCTCCCACATCTTCTTGCCAGCAAGCCTGCCTCTCCAACATCTTCTCCACCCAGCTGCGCCCTTCGCCACACTGCCTCCATCCATGGCCCCTTTGAGAGCCAGGACCAGACTCCAGCCCTCTGCTTTTGCAGGGCTCTCGCCACATCTGGTCATCCATTTCAGGTGCCATCCCCTCCAGCCAACTGCAGTCCCTGTGCAATCGCTTCTCTCATAATGAGCTGCTGGAGTCCTTTTCTATAAGCCAGCTGACCTCCATGAGGCATGCCTCAATCCCCCAAAGGTGTTCTAACAACACTGACCCTTCCAAAGGGAAGGGTTTAGGGTCTTGATCAGGCTATCCAATAGAACTTTCTGCAATGAAGGAAATGTTCTATATCTGTGCTGTCCAATATGGTAGCCATTAACCACATGTGACTATTGAGCACTTGAAATGTAGTTAATGTAACTGAGAAACTGATTGCTTAATCTAAGTTTCATTAGCCACATGAGTATAGCACACTGCTGGAGATACTTTTTTCCTTGGTCTCCTTGGAAAATTTTTCTCCTCCTTTATAGCCTCAAATTCCAAGGTGTTTATTGTGAATGGGTGGCCTTTGACAACCCAGAAAATGTTAGCTCTTGCCCACTCAGCTTAGGGCCAAAAGAAACCTCTCCAGGTTTGCAGAAGCTGGCTGATGTCATGAGCGAATTAAAGCTCTCAAATGAAGGCTTTTTCCCCAGCCCGATGTTCTGTCTTACAAGCACATGCTGACTCTGTTCCACCCTGTGGAGTGCAGGCCCCTCACAGTTTCCAGACATGGCCATTGCTCACCTCCTTTCAAACACAGAACATCCTCTGGGACAAGCACAGAGAGCTGTGGTACTACTGCCATCTCACAGATGATTAAACTCAGGCTGGCCCAGAGCAGGACAAAGCAATTTGCCCAAGTCACCGAGCTGCTGAGGCCCAGGTCACCTGACTCCCATGGCTTTTCCCAGCCTCTCCTGGCCTCAGCTCACCTTCTCATCCTTCCTTACTTCCATGCAGATGATGGAGGAAGGGCAGCCAGGAATCGTTTTGCAAAGGGTAAGCTTTGAGACCATGTGACCCAGAAATTGTGTTCCTAGGTGTTTAGAAACAAAAGCATACCTCCACACAAAAAATGTGCTTAGTAACTTTATTCATAATAGCCAAAAACCAGGAACAACCAAAATGTTCATCAACAGGTCCATCAAACTGTGCTACATTCATGCAATGGAACGCTACTCACCAGGAAAGAGGAATGAACCACCGATACACACAACATGGAGGAACCTCATAAATACTATGCTAAGTGAAAGAAGCCAGATGCAAAAGATCACATATCATATGATTCTATTTATAAGAAATGCCTCACCAGGAAAGAGGAATGAACCACCGATACACACAACATGGAGGAACCTCATAAATACTACGCTAAGTGAAAGAAGCCAGATGCAAAAGATCACATATCATATGATTCTATTTATAAGAAATGTCCACAAAGGGCAAAACTATGGTGATAGAAAGTAGATCAGTAGTGGGCCAGCCTGTGGCTCACTCGGGAGAGTGCGGTGCTGATAACACCAAGGCCACGGGTTCGGATCCCATATAGGGATGGCCGGTTTGCTCACTGGGGTGAGTGTGGTGCTGACAACCCCAAGTCAAGGGTTAAGATCCCCTTACCGATCATCTTTAAAAAAAAAAAAAAAGAAAGTAGATCAGTACTGGGCCAGCCTGTGGCTCACTCGGGAGAGTGCGGTGCTGATAACACCAAGGCCACGGGTTCGGATCCCATATAGGGATGGCCGGTTTGCTCACTGGGGTGAGTGTGGTGCTGACAACCCCAAGTCAAGGGTTAAGATCCCCTTACCGATCATCTTTAAAAAAAAAAAAAAAAAAGAAAGTAGATCAGTGGCTACTGGGGCCACAGTTAGGAGGAGGAGTCTGACTGCAAAGGGAAGGGAGGGAATGTTTTAGGGTAATGAAAATGTTCTACATCTTGATTGTCGTGGTGGGTGCACAATTGTATAAATTTGTCAAAGATCATAGAATTACATTTAAATTTTGAACTTTATCATAGGTAATTTATACCTCAATTTAAAAAGTTGCAGGGTAGGGAGGTAAGCACTGGTAATGTGTGGGGATATCTTCCCAGGAAAGGTACTGTTCCCTCTACCCAACTCTCCTTGACAGCAGAGCTCAAGTTCCTATGAATGGGTCTTGAGCCCGCTGAAGATGACAGAAAGGTGTGAAGGTAAGAAAGAGGAGTAGCCCTGCAGCACCCCGCTCCCTGTCCTCACAGGGAGGTTCTGAGTATGCACAAGGAAGGGAGGACCGGGCTGCTCACCAGAGACCACCAACCCAGCCTGAGGCTGCGAACAAGACCCTTACCCTCCTGCACTACTGTTACTGAGGCCACTCAACTCCTGCTTGAGGCTTCCCAAAGTCTTTTAGTTGGTACAGGTCTGGCTGCCTGCCCCCCTTCAAAAACAAACCACTCAAAAGCTAACTGTTGGTGAAAATGGAAGTCAGCTTTTATTCAGGAATACCCAGTGACCTGAGGAGAGATGTTAAGCTAACCCATCGCTTCAGTAAACCTAAAGAAGAACAGCTAGACTAAAGCCATTTCAAAGACTCAGATTTACTAAGGGGTTTTTAAAGAAGGGGCTGAGGGAATGGAACATGGAAAATGAAAAGCAGGAGGGAAGGGTATGTGAGTCGCAAAGGCCCCATGCAAGGAGCTAGGTGCAAGGTCTTGGCAAGGCTCCATCTGGTTTCTGCCCACATCCTTGCTGTTACCTTAGCATCCTGCAAGAAAGAGAGAATCAGCATACCTTTATTGATGTCTTCTTTGGCTTTCCAGGGTCTGGAAGTCTCGAACTTCAAGTCTACAGCTTCAGGCTGGCTGGAAAACTTTACATTTATGTAAATAATGTCATCTTGCCCTATAACCAAGGTTCAAAATATCACGTAATCAGGCCGGCCCGTTGCTTACTCGGGAGAGTGTGGTGCCGGTAACACCAAGGCCATGGGTTTGGATCCCACATAGGAACGGCCAGTTCGCTCACTTGGGAGAGCGTGGTGCTGACAACGCCAAGTCAAAGGTTAAGATCCCCTTACCAGTCATCTTTAAAAAAAAAAAAAAAAATCACATAATCAAGGGAAAAAGAGGGAACTCAGAAATACATGCCAAGAAAAATCTGTGTCCTTTTAAAATCTTTGAGCCCATGGGGTTTCAGGTCCCAACATGGCTTCAGTACTGTTCACTCCAACATTTCTGTTTCCTCCTCTGTGAAATGAACATGAGGGCTGCACTGGACTAAGTGGGCACTTCTTAGAGTGTGTACCATGGGACAATGGTCGTGCAAGATTCTCTGTGAAAAGGGTTCCTCATTCAAGGAAGTATGTAAGACCTCCCTTGCTGTTTCGTGGAAACTCACAACACATAACTTATTAAAGGCTCTGAGGAATGTGGCAGAAAAGGAATCTGCTTCATTCTGATTAACCCTGATTTCCTCAAATCTGCTTCCTTTTTCACAGAACATACAAGCATCCCAGAGGGCCTGGGGCAGGCCCTGGAGCCTGGATCTTAGGCTCAAAGGACTGGAATGGGCCCAGCCCCAACTCCTGCTGCGGCAAGCATTGCTCAGGGCTAGAAAGGGACAGGTCCTGGAAACCGTAACCCCCAACCCCCACTCTGCCATCCCCCCATGCCCTCCCCCCCACAGCACCTTGCATAACATGCGCATTTGTCAATGAGCTATTAGCAGGATGATGCAAGAGGCTCTAACTGAACCAGGACAGGAGGGAGCCCCAGGAACGATTTCACTTAGCAGAAGCCTAAGGATTAAGAAAGGTCTGAATGGGGAAATGATACCACAGGTCCAGCTTGCTGGTCTCCAGCCCCCAGCACAAAGTGTTTCCTCTCCTCCAAGTACATTTTGTGGGGTGCACATCACCTGGGTATAAGCTTTAAGGAGGGCTCACCCAGGACCTCTGGCTTCCAGAGAGAAGACCCTAGGAAACCCCACAAGAAAACTTGGCTCTTTGAAATGAAGTCCTCCTTCTAATTTCAGAACCTAGTGTGGCTCCCTTTACCCCAGTAGCCTCCATCCGCTGCTGACTGTCTCTGACTTTGCTCATGCCTCATCACCTTTACTGCTGGCGGATCACCTCTCCCAGAATGTCCAGCGCTGGACACTCACTCACAGCAATGCATATGAGTGTGATGTCACACACTTGATATTGGTTTTTTTTTTTTTTTTTTTCCTTTTTGTCTTTTTTCGTGACCGGCAACGGATCGCAACCCTCAGTGTCACGCCCGTACCGGACCGGGATCGCAACCCTCGGTGTTGCTCCCGCACCTCCCTCAGCCAGTGAGCAGGAACCGGTCTGTATGTGGGATCCGAACCCTCGGCGGGAGCGCCACCACGCTCTCAAGCAGCGCACTGTAGCAGTGCGCCACCGGGCCGGCCCCACACTTGATATTGTTACATTAGCACAGGGGTAGAGTGGGGGACGATCAGCAATCATCGCATTTCATTTCTCCAGGATGCTTATTCAAACTTCCAGAAAGTATTCATACTACTTGCTTTGTTCTCTCTTGCAAATGCCTCTGTGTGGTAGACTGAGCAGGGGCCATTCCCGAGGGGTAAAACTGAGACCAAGAGTGGTCAAAATGCTACCACTGAGCACTAACAACACAGGTATGGGGCTCCTGGCCCTGAGCATGTCTCACCCTGCAAAAGGCTCTGGAGACAGATCCCCAGAAATTGGGATGCATCTGGTTTATCACGTGTGTGCTTAGCTTTCAACGTTAAGTCCCTCTAATTACACCACCTTTTCTGCCAACTCTCAATTCATTCCTGAAGAATATTCTCCTGGGAAATGAGTGCCCTCTGGTGGCCCTCCTGGGTGCTACACCAATGCCCTCCAAGGGGAAGAGGACACAAAAAGTCTTCAACCTTTTGGGGAAAAAAAAGGGACATTAGGGACCCACCTCACCAACCCAAGTTCAGTCCAACTTCCCTGGAGAGGAGTGGGGGAGGAATATGGCTTCTCAGAGGCCATTTCTAAATCCACTGCCTCTAGCATAACTTTCAAATTCTTAGCCTTCATTTATTCCACAACGTTTCTCCTTGTGGCCAGGCTCTATACCGCTGCTAGGAACAAGGGGCTCATAGTACCCCAGAGGAGCCCAGCTTATCCAGGAAGCCCAAGACCCAAGGCTGTTCTCTCCTCCTATGCCTGGTTCCCATCCTCAAGAGGCCAAATGGCTCCCTCCCTCATGGCTTCTCTATGGCATCTTCCTTTCTCTCTCTCTCTCTCTCTCTCTCTCTCTCTCTCTCTCTCTCT
>NW_007727107.1:89884-97050 GCF_000696425.1 Galeopterus variegatus | reverse complement strand
TCCCTCCCTCCCTCCCTCCCTCCCTCTCTTTCTTTCTTTCATCGTAGAAGGGAGCAGTCAAGAGTATCCAGTGCTGCTCATGGGTGGCTTCTGGGCAGGATAAGACAGGGACTGCAAATGGGTCACTGGATTCAGCAAAATGAAGGTCCTGGAGAACTTGACAAAAGCCGTTTCCGTGGAGTGGGGAGGATGAAGGTCTGATTGGAATGGGTTCGAGAGGAGAGAAATTAGGGATAACTTTTTTGAGGAGTTTTACTGTGAGGGAAGGAGTACAGCTAGAGGGGAAAGTGGTCTCAAGGGAAGGTATTTTATTATTAATAACAAGCATTTCATTGAAACATACCATTCATATGGAACAACAAATAAATCATGAGTGTGCAGCTGAGAGAATTTCCACAAGGTCAATACACTCATGTGACCAGCACCCAGATCAAGAAACAGAAAGTGACCAATTCCCAAAAGTCCCCCTCATAACCCCCTGCAGTCACCCCCACCCACAAAGTAACCAGTACCCTAACTTCTTTTTGGGGGGTGAGGGCTGGCCATTAAGGGGATCCAAACCCATGACCTTGATATTATAAGGCTATGCTCTAACCAACTGACCTAACCAGGCTGCCAACAGTACCCTAACTTCTGTCACCAAGGATTAAAAAACAGAACTTCCTATTTTTTTTTTTTTTTTAAAGATGACCGGTAAGGGGATCTTAACCCTTGACTTGGTGTTGTCAGCACCACGCTCAGCCAGTGAGCGAACCGGCCATCCCTATATGGGATCCGAACCTGGGGCCTTGGTGTTATCAGCACCGCACTCTCCCGAGTGAGCCACGGGCCGGCCCAGAACTTCCTATTTTTTTAAATGTATGTCCATGGACTCAAACAGCTTGTCCCCTTCTGCATTTGGCTTCTTATGTTCAGCATAGACTGTGAGACCCATTCACAGTGTAGGTGTTGGAGTGAGCAGGACTGAAGCCATGTTGGGACCTAAAACTGTCTGGGCTGTGGGGAGTGGGGAGGGAGGATTTTTAAAAGGACAGTTTTTTTTTTTTTCTCTCCACTCTTTCTTCCCACCCCCTGACTTTCTTATTTTGCTTTTTAAATAGGAAAATACGGCTGAGAAGTTAATCAATACTCTGAAAAGCTAATAGTTCTGGGCCGGCCCGTGGCTCACTCGGGAGAGTGCGGTGCTGATAACACCAAGGCCCCGGGTTCGGATCCCACATAGGGATGGCCGGTTCGCTCACTGGCTGAGCGTGGTGCTGACAACACCAAGTCAAGGGTTAAGATCCCCTTACCGGTCATCTTTTAAAAAAAAAAAATGAAAAGCTAATAGTTCTTTCTCTCAGATTTGTAGAGTTTTGAGAAGTGATTGAGGCCAAACAACTGGCAGACGATCTTGGGCACCAGGCGAGTCAACCAGAGCTCTGCAAAGTGAAACGATGAAAAAGACTTTGCAGAAGAGTTGATTCTACTCCAGAGCACATCAAAATCTAGCAGGGCCCTGAGATAACAGCAAAGATGAGGACAAAACCCAGTTGAGGCCTTGGCGAGAACTTGTACCTGACTCACAGACAGGGATCCCTCGTAGCTCACGTCTCCTTCTCTCCTGCTTTTCACCTTCCATGTTCCATTCCCTCAACAACCCATTTAAAAACCCCTCAATAAATCTAAGTCTTTGAGATGGGATAGCCTACCATCTCCTTCAGCTGAATAAATGTGCTTTTCTAAACCCAACCATTTGACTTCTGAGTCTTCCTTTCTTTCCTTCTTGAGGGGCAGGCAGCTGGACTTGAGTTTGGTAACGGGTAGCACTTTGCTTTTCCTCGTTGTGCAAAAGAACCTCTATTTACCTACTCTATTGTGTTTTTTAAATTTATTTTCAGGGCCCGCCTGTGGCTCACTCGGTAGAGTGTGGTGCTGATAACACCAAGGCCACGGGTTCGGATCCCTATATAGGGATGGCCAGTTCACTCACTGGCTGGGCGTGGTGCTGACAACACCAAGCCAAGAGTTGAGATCCCCTTACCGGTCATCTTTATATTAAAAAAAATAATTAAATAAATAAATTTATTTTCTATTTTTTAGTTTTCTATTCTTTTGTTCCCCACCACCACCACCCACCCCCATTTTGTTGTTGATGGGCATTTGGGTTGTTTTCTGTTTGGGGCTAAAATAAATAATGTGGCTATTCCTGGTAATGCCAAGATCAAGGTTCAGATCCCCTTGCCCGCCAGACACAAAAAAAACAAAAACAAAAATAAAACTGTTTATGTGGTTTTGGGTGCATCTATGGACCCTACTGTGCCTTCTGTGCCATCTCTTCCCTTCCCAGAGCCTTCCTCTGGCTACTTCCTCACCTTCCACATCTCCCACCCACTCAACATGATTTCCAGTTGCTGATGATCTCCTCTTCAGTGCCTCTGAACCACTCCCTCCTTTGACATTTCTTCCCCAGCCCCATCCTCTTGGACCTCTCCTGCTCTATCCAGTCCTCAATTCTGGTGTTCCCCAGATCCAGTCTCCTAAAAACTCTCTTTGCACACCCTCAATGAGCATTACCATCTCCATGCTAATTAACTCCAAAGCACTGCCCTGAGTATCAACTTCAGACAATCCACAAATACAAAACTGAGCTTACCAAATTCCTCCAAGAACTGTGCTGCCTATTGTTGAAACATTACCATTTACCCAGGTTCTCGAGTCATTGCCTAGGAATCATCCTAGACTCCTCCTTTCTCCCCACCCCCCTGCAATCTTAACTCTCAGTCATCAAAATCCAGTGAGATCTACCTCTTTATGGCTCCCAAGGTCACTCCCTTCCTACAGTTGCTGAGGCCCCCACCTTGCTTCAGGATCTCTCAGACTGTTAGGATAGCTTTTCTGTTTCTGAGGCTTCCCAATCTCCCCCACCCACCCTGCAGCAAATCTGATCTGGTTATCACCTACTCTCCACACCCTCCACTGTCTACACGAAGAGGCTAAACCCTTGAGCAAGTTCTAAACTTTCCAAGAACTATTCCTTTCCTCTCACTTGGATTCCTCACAGCCACTCCCATGTGCCCATCTTAGGACCCAGCGGGAGCAACTCAGAAGTAGTCTCCAAAAAGTACAGCATTGCTTCTCACTTCTTGGCATCTGAGGGTTCTTTCCTCTCCTTAAAAAGCAGCCCATTGCACCCCACTCCCAAGTTCCCCTTTTCTAGCAACCCATACCTACACCTTCCAGCTTTAGCGACTTTAACCTCCCTCTGCCTGCCTTTCTCCCTCTGCTCCAGCCTTCTCCTCTGCCTTTCCTCTAGCTCACCACCATCACTCCACAAAAGGCAGTCATTCTCATGGTGATGACTCCATTATTATAAGAATCATTATGCTTAGTAGACACGAGCTCCCTGAGGGTAGAAATTGTGACATTTTTATTTCAAGCACTGCGTTTGTTCCAGAAAGCACTAAATAAACATTTGTTGAATGAATGAATGCAATAATGGAGATATTGAGCCAAGTATTAAACTAGACAAAACAAGAAGAGGAAAGAAACTTTTCAGAGATATGACAGGGGAAAATATTTTAAACAGTGGGGGAGCGACCACAAACTATGTGAACTGTGACAGCCCACAGGCCTAAATAGGCTGGGGTTTCTGGAGGGAGAGGGGGATGTCAGCTGGTGCTAGAGTGCTTGTGAGCGAAAGGAGATGAATCCTGAGATGAAGGCCCCTTACTGTGAAGGATCTGGTGTTGAGGCCAAAGGTTTGGGGCTTCAGCCTATCAGTCAGTGCTTTTTGAACTGTAGGTTGCAAGCCATCATATGTTAATTTTAGTGGCTCATAGCCAGGCTTTTTTTTTTTTTTTTTAAGTGGCATAAAATAAAGTACAAAATAGTGTACTGTACGTAGTATGAGTAAATAATGTATTGAAAATTTTTTGATATGTTTTTGTGTGTGTCCTGGGTCATTCCAAAATGTGTGAAAGCCCCTGCTTAAAGCAAGGGGAGTACCTAAAAGGCTTTTTTTGCTTAAAGCAATGGGAATACCTAAAAGGTTTTTTTTTTTTTTAAATTAAAAAAATTGTTTTTGTGGCTCATGTGGGGATCCAAACCCTTGACCTTAGTGTTACAACACAGCACTCTAACCAACTGAGCTATCTGGCTGGCCCCTCTAAAAAGCTTTAAGCAGAGGGTAGGAGGAGATCAGATTTGCAGTTAGAAAGGTCACTTGGGGTTCAGAACTTGGAAGGTCAACTGAACCCTGGCAGCAGTGGGGAGGAAGGAGGGGTCGATGGAGGTGCCATTTGCCATGGAGACTAGGGCAGGTAGGAGGTTTGGAAAGAAAGAGAGTAAACTCGACTTGAGGCAAGCAGAGTTTGGTTTGTCAATGGGTCATTCTAGGTGGACTCAGATGAGGGGCTAGAGTTCAGGAGGGAGAGTCCAGTTGAAGATAGGAACTTGGGAGTTCTTTGAGAAACGGAGGATGCTGGGGGTGGGTGAAATTGTTCAGGAAGGTCTGGTGAAAGAAAGATGGGAGCTTCTGCTAGAAAAGTTTGTCATCCCAAAGCAGACATTTAGCCATGAGACAGGACTTGGCCTGTGCTCAGAATGCTATTCTACAAAGCTCATCGCCCAGCAAATTTAGTACAAATGCAAATTATGTACAGAAATTGGATTTTCTGGTGGAAATGTTTCTGTAATCCTGTCTTGCTAGGATACTGCTAGGCTACGGCTAAGGCTGATGACACGTGTCCTGCTCACAGCGCCAATTGTAGAGTTACTAACCCTGTTTGTGACACCAGTCATAAAGCTAGGCGACTACACTAGTTATTGAGGCTCTTTTACCTGCCGGTAATCCTGCACTGACTGGGCCGATAGTTGAGCTAGGGCTGGGTCTGGAGCTCCCAGACACCTCAAGCCCATTCACAGACTGGGTCACAAACCCTTCACACGCCAGGCTGGGTCACCAGACCCCATCACACAGGTCTATGAGCTAGGCAACCGGCCACACGGTCCTTGGAAGCTGCAGGTCTGGAAAAAACATGGCCAGGCAGGGCAGATGCCCAAGGCAGACGCCCTCCTGCCTGCTTCACTAAAATTCTCTCTCTCTCCCTCTTTCTCTCTCTCTCTGAAAAACACAAGAATAGCAACAAAACTAAAAAGATACATTGGTGCACATGCATACTAACTACACACACACACACACACACACACACACAAATTTGCTTACAAAGGATGCTGAACCACACCCAACTGGACCCGAGGTGAGGGCCCTGACCAAACTATTCTATTTTCCCAACAAATCCACTTGGATGGATCCTATTCAGGGAATCCCTGCTTAGGCAGGGAGGCTCTTACATTGCTTTATTTGACCATGAAACAAATATTGATTGATATGCGCACACACACCGAAAGTTCAAAATGTTGAATTTCTCTAAAGATGGTAGAATTTTTATTTTTTATTATGCTCATATGCATTTTCTAAGACTATATTTATTTTGTTATTTGCATAATACAAGCCTTTGAAAACAAAGGATTTTTTTGTTTTGTTTTTTATAAAAAAGATGACCGGTAAGGGGATCTTAACCCTTGACTTGGTGTTGTCAGCACCACGCTCACCCAATGAGCTAACTGGCCATCCCTATATGGGATCCGAACCCGTGGCCTTGGTGTTATCAGCACCGCACTCTCCCGAGTAAGCCACGGGCCAGGCCCGAAAACAAAGTTTTTAAGAGAAACATTTAACTTAACGGTAGGCTCTTAGCAGAGGTAGTGGTCATAATCTCCACCAGGCACTTAAGCCACCGAAAATAAACGTACAACCTAAATAAGCAGAATATGTTTGCTCTAAAAACGCTGTCTAAAGACAAATCCTTTGCAGCCTGATTGCTGTACCTATGCCTCTCTTATAAAATCATTCTAGTAGTAGGGGTTATAAAAATAAATACGGTCATCTATAAAATGGAGATAATAATCCCTCTCTCAGAGTTGTAAGGATTAAACGAATTAATACAGATAACACACATGGAATCGTGTCCACTAGCTATTAAATATTTATTAGCACTGCTCTCTAGGAGCACCATGGGGTAAGAAAGGATGGAAAAGAAGGAAACAATTCTGAGAGAACACAATAAGGGGTAAAATGGAGGTGAGCAAAGAATACTGAGGCCCACAGCACGTTTCATATTACCATAGGGTTCAAGTCCCATGTGGCCAGCACAGCCCGGAGGTTGTTAGCGCTCCAAAGTTGGGCCCTGGTGGTCCGCAGTCCAGTCGGGGGTGGGGGTGGGGGGTGTCATTCAATTCCCTCCCTCCTTATAAAATTGGGGCCTGGAGGCCCGGCGTTAGAAAGGAGTCCATAGTACCGCACCGTTAGAGGCTGAGCCAAAGCTGCGTCCAGCCAGGCCTCCAGAGGTCCGGATGGCCTTCTCTATCCTCCTCAGGGTGTGGCATGTGGGGTGTGGGGCGGGAGTTGGGGGTCAGGGGTCAATGTCCCGGTGGCCCAACAGGAGTAAGAGGTGACGGGGTGGCCGCGCGCGATAGGAACTACGCTTCCCAGCATGCAGCGCGGCAGGAGGAGCCTTTCAGCCGCGACCAGCGCCCCGCAGGTCCTGCCTGGAGTTTTCATTGACCTCTGAGCCCCGTCTCATTTCTACTTGCTCCGGTCTCCCCTAGGCCCCGCCCCCTTCAGAGAGCAGATGACCTCCCGAAGTCTCGCGAGCTGCTTCCTTCTTCCCTTCTCATTGGTCTAACCTGGCTGCCATTCATTGGTGAGGAGAAGAGATTGCTTGCCGATTGGTGGATCCCGTTTGGCGCCAACTAGGAAAGGGGGGCGGAGCAGTGGCAGCCCCCAGTGAGCAGCTATTACCGCGAAAGGCCACTTCGGCTGCGACAGCCTGGGAGGGAAGTGAAGGTTAGCTAGGTTCTCTGCGACTCCTGACTGGCGAAGAGCGTGTGAGCCCAGGCCGTTGCCGCGCGGCTCCCGCCCGCTCCCCCTTCCCGACCCTCAGTGTTTGTTTGGATTTAATCTTCAGGTTGCCGGCGCCCGCCCGCTGGCCTCGCGGGGTGAGAGGGAAGCAGCGAGCTTGTGGCTGGCGCCTGCCCGGTCCAAACATCCTCCCGTCCGCGCCGCTTGCCCGCGGCAGCCGCGTCCCTGAACCGCGGAGTTGTGTTTGTGTTTGACCCGCGGG
>NW_007727107.1:82657-89393 GCF_000696425.1 Galeopterus variegatus | reverse complement strand
CGTGAAGGCACTGTTCGGTGCGCCAGCTGCTGGGGGGTTGTCGCCTGTCACCAACCTGACGGTCACCATGGACCAGCTGCGGGGGCTGGGCAGGTGAGGAGGGACTGGCGAACGGTGTCCCGGACCGCTGACCTCTTGGTCGGCCCTCGGGAATATCGGACTAAGAAACGGGCTGGGAGAGGGGCGAGACCTGCCTGTACGAGTTCTCCGCTCAGGGGCAGCCGGGCTGGGGCCCGCCATGTGCACACTCCCCCCGGGCGGAATGTTGGGCGGGAGAGGCCGTTCGGACCCTCTAGGGCTGCCCTCAACCCGAACCAGGCCCAGTAGAGGGGGGGGGGCCCGGCTCCCCACCTTTGCCGCCACTTTCGGATTGCCCTGTACTCTCTTGCCCCCCTATCCCTTGAAGTTCTTTGGAATCAACCCCCCGCCCCCTCCACGGGGGGAAAGAAAGCCCTCCTTGGCGCTCACTTCCATCCTTTGCTGAACTCTCGAAGTATCTTAATTTCCTGTTAGCTTTGTTCCTCCTTAACAAAGGGACGTGGCATTTACTTTCCTGGTGATTGTGCAAAATCATCGCGATCCCTCGTGCTGTGCACATTCCTGATGTCCACACCGCTGCTTTCCAGAGGCTTTTTACTCAACTTTGTACATTGGAAAGCTCCCTGGACTTTTTATAGCAAAAATGCATCCGACAGTGTTTCTGATGAAGCTGCTTTTACTTCAATCTTAGGCATCTCATTTTCTAAGCACATGTGTTGTGCGTTTTCCAACCTCTGAAAAGCAGGAACTCCGTCCAACTCATCTTTCATCCCTACTTCTAGTACAGTCCCTAGAACACGTGCCCTCATTTCAGGAAATACCCCAACATTGCCATAGTCATCATATCCTACAATGTGGCCCAAGGGCCATGCTCACTTGCTTTTTTATCTCTGATCAAGTAACAACAGGGTGTTGTGAGTGGCAAAATGGGATCTGTGGTGTGGCCTAAAGGCGATGATGGTCCATGGCATCCTGGCTACTTGTTAACCTTATGGCTTGCCTCCTGTATGTGGCCTTTCAATTATGCCGTAGAAATTGCTCATATGAAATTATTACTCTTGGTTTCAGTGAGTATGAGCAGCCACTGGAGGTGAGAAACAACAGCAGTCTGCAGAGAATGGGTTCCTCCGAGTCAACCGATTCAGGTATTCTTTCAGTCTTCACCATGTATCCTGCATCTGTTGTGTGGGAAGCAATACTGGAATTTCCTGAAACATGTTCTTTCACCCAGGCACTTGGTTTTGGTAAATAGTTGAGATAGTACAGAGAGAAATCATGGCAGTGAGTGACACACTTAAAAACAGAACAGAGGAGCCTCCTTGGCAGTTTATGAAGAGAGAAAACAAGTGTATGCAAGGAGGTGCTGTGTGCTTGCTCTTGAAGGAGAAACAGTAGAGTAAAATTTACCAAACCACTGTAAGTGGCATTCAGAAAATGTTATTGGTTAAAATATGGAGCCAAATTACTGGAAGTATAAATGAAATAATTTCAGTGGTCCTGCTATGCGTGTCATTCTATTTCATAAATTCATGTTACTGCAAGGTACGTCTGTATTTGCACAGATAAGAGTATTTGGGGCACAGATGCTTTAGGTTAGAGAGCTATAAGAGCAAAAGTCTTAAAATGTAATGTTAGCTTCTTAAGAACTGGAGACGTGATTCTCATTTGTGGCAGTGTGGCAAGCAGGAATATCAGTCAAGAGCTAACTTTCTGTAGAGCTACACAGACATTACGGAGAGTTGTGAGCTAGGCAGGCACTAGTGGGTCTGGGCCGTTCTCTGAGCTGGTATATAAGTAATGCCGAACATTGTCTCCTCCACCCTGCTGCCTTGGTGTCATTTTGTTAAAAGCAACAAATACTTGCCTTGCATGTTATATGACTAATAGTTGTATTCTTCATACCCCAGAATTACACATATGATTGGCAAAGTAAAATATTTTAAATCAAAACTATTCAGGAAATGCTGGTTCTTTCTATGGTTGGAACTCACAGAAAGTTATCTGGGTCACCTCCATTTGGATAACCAAGCAATCATGATATGAATCAGTTTAATTCACCCTCTCTACAAATCCTATTTCCCTTGATGGTATTTGCAAGTAGGAGAAAGGGATTAGTAAATATACTATAAAAATATTGAGACGTGCAAATATGAAGTTTTTGAGAATCATATAGAGACTTGACTTCAATTCTGGCAAAAGTATAAGTCTGTTGACTGACAAAGAAATATTACTGTCTTTATTTCAATGACAAAATGGTGTTTTGTTTATTATTTCCTAAGAGATTTTTCTTTAATTTCTGATAGGTTTCTGTCTGGATTCTCCTGGGCCTTTGGACAGTAAAGAGAAGTATGTATTCACTGCTCTTTTCTTAATTTTCTTTTTCATTTCTTTTTTTTTAAAAAAAAGATAACCAGTAAGGGGATCTTAACCCTTGACTTGGTGTTGTCAGCACTATGCTCTCCCAAGTGGGCTAACTGGCCATCCCTATATAGAGATCCGAACCCATGGCCTTGGTGTTAAATCAGTACCACACTCTCCCAAGTGAGCCATGGACCAGCCCTCTTTTCTTAATTTTCAAATTAAGTCCTTTATACTCTAGATTGGAACCCTGGGTTTAGTTGTTCCTGGTAAGACTTCTGGATCTCAGAAACACTTCAGTATCTTAAAAATGAGTAGTGTTTGAACTTCCCCCTCCTTTATTTTAGCTGTAATTTTGGTGTTCTGTTCCGGTCTCACCCAAATACTTGCTCCACCCTCTGACATCATAGCTGTGTACTGGGTTTACTTTTTTAACCTAGAAGTCTAGTGTTGGAGGTGCTCCTAGTATACAGGATGGCTTCAGAAATTTGTTCTTCCATCTCTTGCCTAAAATGGGAGTCCGTTTGCCTCCACGCTGGCCAAACTGCAGGCTAAACACTATGCATCTGCTAATATGAATACCTCTTACTTGCTTTATTCTCATTTACCTTCTGATCTCATTACAGCCTTGAAAATCCTATGAGGAGAATAAATTCCCTACCTGTAAGTTAGTTCCCTTGTTTATTTTGAGGTAATATCTGTTATCTGCCCCCTAGTTACCAGTGTGACCTTGATAGGGAGACCTTAATTTAGAGTGAAAAATACTTTCCCTTAGTCTCATAAGCACTCAAGACACTGTCTAGAGCAGCTTCAACAATGGCTGCCTCTGGATGACTTTGTCCTCTATCTCTGTCAGAGTTTATCAAACAAAGGAAAGGTTCTTTTTACGCAAATGTTATTTGGGGGTTGATTTGGCACTATAATCCCTGCTGAGAGGAGGCCTGTAAACTTTTTGAAGTTAGATGTAATGACACATAGTGGGAACTTCTGTCCTGTGTTCTGGCAAGGTGAAGGGCTGACCATGTTTACTGGTTACGTGTGAGGAGCTAGCACCACTGACACTCCCCCCACCTCCCTTTTTTTTTTTTTTTTTTTTTTTTTTTTGAAATTAATTTTTTTTTTTTTTTCTTTATTTTTTTTTTTTTTTTTTTTTTTTCCTGTGTTCTGGCAAGGTGAAGGGCTGACCATGTTTACTGGTTACGTGTGAGGAGCTAGCACCACTGACACTCCCCCCACCTCCCTTTTTTTTTTTTTTTTTTTTTTTGAGAACTGAATTTTTATTTATGTACCTTAATTATTTCCTTTTTTTTTTTTTCTCATTGGTAGCAGAAGCTTTTGGGATGTAGCCCAGCTCTGAAGAGGAGCCATTCTGATTCTATTGACCATGACATCTTTCAGCTCATTGACCAGGATGAGAACAAGGAAAATGTGAGTAACATCGATGTACCAATCCAAGGCAGAGGTGAAATCTGCAGTTGCCAATGGATTACAGAGAAGTGGCTGGGCTGCTTTCTGAGAGCCTAAACCTTGGCCAAAGTCATGCCTGGTCTTTGGAGTCAGAAATCTGGGTTTAAATCCTGATTCTTACTAGCTGTGTGAACATGACAAGCTACTTCTCTTTTTAGGCTTGTTTCTTTTGTAAAATAGGAGTAGCAATATGTTTTAGGCTGTTTGGGGAATTAATTAAGATTGTGTATATAAAGCATTTAAAAAGGTGCTTGGCAGGTAGGAATTGCTCGATGGTAACTCTTGTGAGTAACTATATCCATGAATAGTTTATCTGGAAGAGCGTGCAAGGCCTTCCTTGCCTCTTTGCTCTGACCCTGGGATGAGTTATAAGCTCAGAAAAAGAATTCTTGGCAGTATTTGAAAGAATGGGGCTAAGAAATTCTAGGGAGTCTCGGAGTAACTGAAATGGTGGCTTAGAGGGTTAACTTGCAGTTGTCTGTCCAAAAGTTCAAGTACATCCTGGCCTGGTTTTGCTCTTAGACCTGACAAGATGCCTTGCTCAGAGTAGACATACAAAACAGTTGAATTAATTAGCTTAACTTCTCCAGCCTTCTCTCTCACCATATTTCCATGTATTTATTTTCTCTACTTTTCCATTCCCTGCTAAAATGCCACAGTTCATAATCCTTATAAACTTCCAAAATTCACGTAAAACTTACTGCCTCCATGAACTCAATGATTTGTTTGGCAACTTGGGAGATTTCATGAGAGAGAATATGGAAATGAGTTCCTCCCTTCAGTGCTTGGAGCAGTGCATCGGCCTCTGTAGTTTTTTCTATCAGGCCAAAGGTGTACCAACGCCTGGTTCTCCACTTAACATGGCTTTTTTCAGGGTTGCCTGCCTGGAGCTTTGTTCAAAAGGGAAAACAGCATAGGTGGTGGTTAAAAAGATCTTACTCTGGAGTCATCCTGCCTGGCTTTGATATTTTGGGCACATTACTTAACCTGTAAGACCTAGTTACCTCATCTGTAAAATGGGGACAGTCAGGTTGTACTTGATGGTTAAACAAGTTAATGCACAAAGAGTACTTAGTACTGTGTTATCTTTTTTTTTTTTTTTTTAAAGATGACCGGTAAGGAGATCTTAACCCTTAACTTGGTGTTGTCAGCACCATGCTCACCCAGTGAGCTAACTGGCCATCCCTATATGGGATCCTAACCCGTGGCCTTGGTGTTATCAGCACCACGCTCTCCCGTGTGAGCCACGGGCCAGCCCAGTACTGTGTTATCTAAATAACTCTGTATTATTACCTGTTACTGCTTTTAGTGCCTAATAACAAGTTCTTAAGTAGATATTTTAGGGTATGGGCCATGTTTTGAACTTCTAAGTAAGTGGCTGGCTGGTACAGGGATCCAAACCCTTGACCTTGGGGTCATAACACCACGTTTTAATCAACTGAGCTAACCAGCCAGCCACAGTATGTATTCTGTCACATCTGGCTTTCACTCAACGTTGTGTTTCTGAGAATTATCCATGTTGAATAAACCAGTAGGAGGGGTTTTTTTTCCCTTCCAGTGCTTTCAGTATAGAATACAATAATTTAACTGGGGAATAATAGTCTCCTTTTGGTAAGAAGAGATAGAAAATATGAAGCTAAACAGATATAAATCTAAATAGTTTTGATTCCTTTTCACAGGCAATTATATGATAATGACATTGTTTTAGATTTTAGAAAGTTTATGATTTAGCTTATCACTCATGGTTTGTCTACTTGGCAGGTACTCATGCGTGTGTTAGGAAATAAAGTACAAGAAAAGAAAAGGCTGCTTTAGAAGGTAGCTGTTGACAGATCCTTGGAAATTCTTACACAATTACACAGATCCAGGGCTGGAATTAGATCAGTAATATGTGAACCCTTCATTTGGAAACAGTTACAAAGGTGATCAGTGCCCACACCCTTACCTATGTCACCCAAGTTACAGCTGAGGCCCTAGAGCTGGTTTTCGAGGACAGTAGAAGGTATTTCAACATACTGTCTTGCAGGAAGCCTTTGAGTTTAAGAAGCCAATAAGACCTGCATCTCGTGGCTGCCTGCACTCTCATGGACTTGAGGAGGGTAAAGATCTCTTCACACAGAGGCAGAATTCTGCCCCAGCTCAGATGGTATGTGTTTTGGCTTTCATAGGGGAGTTCTTGACTGGAAGAGAGGATTAAAGCACCCTCTTTAACCCACAGTTGAAGACACTACAGTAGCTCTAGCTGTCTTTACCTTGACTTTGCCTTTTTTTTTTTTTTTTTTGCTCAGTGGCCGGTCCGTACAGGGATCAAACCCTGGACCTTGGTGTTACCAGCACCACACTCTAATCCACTGAGATAACCGGCCAGCCCTTACTTTGCCTTTTTCTGCAATGGGTTTTGGGGGCCACATTTCCTCCTTCCTTTATCCCTCACCAAGATAAACACACCTATTCCCACCCCCAAGCAGCACAGTCCTAAAAGTGCAGCTGGCGAGGCTAGCTGGATTCCATGGAAGAGAGCAGCCAGGCACTGGGCGGCCTTGGCTCTGCTGCAGAGGGGCCAGCCTGCTTTCACCATCTCCAGGGTGAGGATGCCCTGAACCAGTGTCTACTCGCTCCCCAACAAGTTCAGGGCTTAGAGTTCAGGTAATTAGGCCCTTGGCAATCTCACCTAATCCTGCCAATAAAACTGAGACAAACAGCCTCAGCCCCTCTTCAGGTGGGAGAGAGGAAACAAGGAGGGAGGGAGGGAAAACTTTTTTTTCCACCCCTGCCCCGCCCCCAAGATTGTTCCTTCCTGCCACAAAACCCTGGCCTTCATCTGCCGACATCATCCAGGGTGACACTGGACATCTGTGCAGGTTGCAACCTG
>NW_007727107.1:81871-82463 GCF_000696425.1 Galeopterus variegatus | reverse complement strand
AACCAGCCATCCCTATATAGGGATCCGAACCCGTGGTCTTGGTGTTATCAACACCACACTCTCCCAAGTGAGCCATGGGCCGGCCCTTGACTTTGCCTTTTGAGAGATTATTTGGAGATTCTAGCAGGGAAGCACAGCTACTCATATACCATTGACTGAAGAACAGTCCCCTCCTCTATCAGGGAACATCGTCCTCTTTGACCAAATATACAGCTTCAGGAGGGATGCACATGGAGCAGTGAGGGAGGAAGGGGACACCCGCCTAACCAACCAGATCAGACAAATCAACTGTGATGATAAATGGCATGATAGATGTCGTAGCCAGATAGCCCTCATATCCAACTTTGTCTTTTAAAACTAGACTGTCAGGGCCAGCCCGTGGCTCACTTGGGAGAGTGTGGTGCTGAGAACACCAAGGCCACGGGTTCGGATCCCTATATAGGGATGGCTGGTTAGCTCACTTGGGGGAGAGCATGGTGCTAACAACACCAAGTCAAGGGTTAAGATCCCTTTACTGGTCATCTTTCTTTTTTTTTTTTTAAAGATGACTGGTAAGGGGTTCTTAACCCTTGACTTGGTGGTGTCAGCACCA
>NW_007727107.1:79518-80888 GCF_000696425.1 Galeopterus variegatus | reverse complement strand
AGCATAGTGTGAGCATTCAGAAGGTACTGCCCAATGATAAATTTACCTACCCCAGGCTCTGCTGGATGAAAAACTGCCAGTTTTCCCGGGGTGTGCTTCAGTGGACTTAGGGAGGACCAGAGACAGCCCGGAACTTGTTTTGTATTGTGAAGCAATGCTAGTGCCAGAACCAGAGTAGGCCAGGTGCAGANAAAGAAAGAAAGAAACTAGACTGTCAAACATTCCTGGTGTCTGCTGTGTCTGGAGAGCAGACAGGAAAAATATTTGGCTTGTACAAGGAATAATTGACCTTGTCAATTCTGGGAAAATAACTTGCTGGCATCCTGGGTCATTCTCCTAAAAATATGTATGGTGGGATTATCTCTTACATAGAGCTTACTCTTTTGTAATGCATCCTAGGTGCTAAGGTATTTTCCAGAGGGCTTTTGTTTGGAGAGAGCTCTTGGCTTCTTCCAAAAGTGGTCTGTTAAGAACTATTACGGATTCCAGTGAACCCACTTCCTACAGGCTGCTTGGCAGTTTTGGGGGCCACTTGTTTCAGGGCTATTTATTTACCGGACTGTCATTACTTCTAACGTTTCCTACTGTTGGTCTGAATTGGGTCAACTGACAGCATCTGTAGACTGGAGAGGCCAAACTTAAACAAAATGACCACATTTGGTTTCCAGGTTTTCCTGGGAACTTCCATCTGAAAATATACCTTTCTGTCCTGGCTTGTGGGCTAAGGTCAGATTCAGCCAGTATTGCTGCTTTGTCTAGCATTGGCACAAAGCATTTTGATATCTTCTTGTTTTGAATCTTCATAAGCCTGTATAGCAGCTGGAGTTATCCCATTTGGCAGATTAGGAGAGAACTGTCAGGGAGGTTAGGTAATTTGCCAAAGGACACAAAAGTAGAAGACCAGGATTTAACAAAATCTCCCCCAAGTATACAGTAACACTTTGAGAGTAGGATATCAAAAACTGAGTATCGATAGCATGTGCTTAGAGACCAGAGCACCAGGATTTTCCTGTGATTATTTGGCTACCCTGAATTGTAGGTGCTGGGGATACAAACAAAGAAAACCAGTGCTAATTTCACTGGTTTGGTTTTTGATTATGTCAGAGGGTGTTTCTTTTGTATCCTTGATTGTAGTCTCCAATCCACCATCTGTTCCCTCATAATGGCTTCTTGGTATAGGAATTATAGAGAAAGAATTAGGTTCTGTCAAGAGACTTGTATGTCATTTTCTGTATCACATCTGTACCAAGGGAGCCCAGAATATACCTCACAAAAGTTGATATAGCATAGTGTGAGCATTCAGAAGGTACTGCCCAATGATAAATTTACCTACCCCAGGCTCTGCTGGATGAAAAACTGCCAGTTTTCCC
>NW_007727107.1:71846-78936 GCF_000696425.1 Galeopterus variegatus | reverse complement strand
AGAATTAGGTTCTGTCAAGAGACTTGTATGTCATTTTCTGTATCACATCTGTACCAAGGGAGCCCAGAATATACCTCACAAAAGTTGATATAGCATAGTGTGAGCATTCAGAAGGTACTGCCCAATGATAAATTTACCTACCCCAGGCTCTGCTGGATGAAAAACTGCCAGTTTTCCCAGGGTGTGCTTCAGTGGACTTAGGGAGGACCAGAGACAGCCCGGAACTTGTTTTGTATTGTGAAGCAATGCTAGTGCCAGAACCAGAGTAGGCCAGGTGCAGAGAGGATTCCTTGGTGAGTGATCTTAGAAAACCGGAGGGTCACCTAAGGACTAACATTCATACCCCAAAGGGATTTGGGTCTTAAGTTATTTGTAGGACTTAATGTCAGGACTATCCTATTATTATGAAAAAATAGTATCTCTAAACTTTTTTTTTCTGACTCTGAAAAGTGCCCGAAAAAGAAATAATTCAGTATCAGCAGTGTTTCTATTAGTAGTGTTTATCTCTAGATGTGGATTTATGAGTAGTTTTTCTAAATTTTCTATATTATGTATTGATTTTATAATGGGGGTTTCCCAAAAACATATATATATACAGGGTTGACTACTGAGGTACCACCATTTTTGTTCTAGGAATGTTTCTCCTAGGGAGATATTGTAGTGGGGAGAAGAGCTTGGGCTTTGGAGTCAAACAGGCGAGATGTGTGATCTTAGTAACCTCTCTTTTTCTTTTTTTTTTTTTTTAAAGATAACCGGTAAGGGGATCTTAACCCTTGACTTGGTGTTGTCAGCACCATGCTCACCCATTGAGCTAACCGGCCATCCCTATATGGGATCCGAACCCGTGGCCTTGGTGTTCTCAGCACCACACTCTCCCGAGTGAGCCACGGACTGGCCCGAGACTTGCATCTTTTTACTGTTTCTTCTTTCAGCAGATTATCATACTATCCCAACCCTCATGTTGATTGGAGATCATTGATTACACCTCCTGATAAAAAAAAGCTTGTTCTTTACAAGAGGCTGTCCTCAGTTCCTATTATAAGGTGAACTGCTTCTAGGAAGAGTTCTTTGTGAAAGCTGCTTGGCCTGAGTATAGACCTCAGGGCTGTGTGTGAACATCAAATAATTTATAATCTTGGGATACATTTTTCTTTGATTAATAACTGCTAAAATTTTACTCTGTGTAACAAATATAACATAGTATCTTTTTGTCATAAAAATTAGTGACCCATTTGAGGAAATCAAAGTGGACCAGAACTTTCATTTATTAACAAGCCATGTATTCTTTCTTTTAGCTTTCCTCAAATGAAAGAGATAGCAACGAACCAGGAAATTTTGTTCCTCTTTTTATGCCCCAGTCACCTGTGACAGCCACTTTGTCTGACGAGGACGATGGCTTCATGGACCTTCTCGATGGAGAGAATCTGAAGGTACTGGGTTTTTGTGCATCTGTGTTTTCCTATCTATTCTACTAACTACCCCTGGAGAAGTCATCTGAAAAAGAACAGCAGTTCTCCAGGGCTTGGTGCTGGCCAATATTTTTGTTCATTTGGTAAGAATTTATTGAGCTTCTGTTCCTAATCTGATTAAATCCTTAGTGGGGAGGTGTGTCAAAAGAAGACATTCATATCAACTTTCTTACCCTGAAGCAGCTAATCTATTTATGTGTAGGAGACATGAAAAAAGAATAGTGTAGCACTGGCTGCCAAGTGGCATAAAGATGAAGGGTCTGAAGGTACCTCCTCACATGTCCTTATCAGGGGATGCTTTATGTTCAGTTATCTGAATTAAGTATGATTGTTTTCTGACCTTAAAGCTCTGGGGAGTGGGGAAGTCAGGGGGTGGGTACATTAAGATACTTCCTATCCAGGCCTGTCTGGTATTCTCCAGGCAGAACCACACCTAAAGCATTTAATGTTACTCTCTACTGGATCTTTTTTAGTGGGGAAGTCAGGGGGTGGGTACATTAAGATACTTCCTATCCAGGCCTGTCTGGTATTCTTCAGGCAGAACCACACCTAAAGCATTTAATGTTACTCTCTACTGGATCTTTTTAAAACCAATTTTTATCTTTCTTTAGAATGATGAAGAGACCCCGTCGTGCATGGCAAGCCTCTGGACAGCTCCCCTTGTCATGAGAAGAACTACGAACATTGTAAGTTATTCCAGTGTATCTGGAGGGAACCTTTAGTAATTGGGCCACTGGACAGAGTAGTCCTTAGCTAGGTACAGCCAAAGGTTGAATGGAATGATAGACTCAGGGACCTGGGTTTTAGACCCTACGATAGCTACCTACAGGCAGTGACTTTTGAGGGATGCATTTTATCTCTCTGTGTGTTTCCTAATCTATAAAATAAGGAATGTGGATTAGGAGGGACTGTATAGTTGTAACTAGCTGTTAACATCTAGGCAGTTTGAAAAAGACTGTCTAAAGCCTTTGGCCTGAAGACTATTAGCTTTTTTTGGATCATTCTCATTTATATCATATACCATAGCACCTAGCACAACACTTGAAAAGCAACAGTAACTCATATTTACATTTTTTAATCAAAAATACCTGCCCAATCTGTATATATGTTATAGACTCATGTGTTCTGTCATAGGGATACTTTCAAACAAAAAGAAGCAAGGATGTATCTGCACAGGTATATTTTCATTTATACAAATGCCTAGAGAACATCAGATATGTCACAGTACAAATTTACAATTACATATGAATTGGTAACTTCATTTATTTAACTATCAGTAACCTGAACTAAATATGGGACAAATGGACTATAGTTTTGAGGTCACTTATGGATTATAGTAAACTAATGTGCATAGCTTTTGAAAAAAATAGATTAACCAAATACAAATGTTAGGACTAAATTTACCAGGTCATTTTGAAAGACGTAAAGTTACAACATGAGAACACTTCAGAAGTGGCTATCAGTTTTATATATTCGATTTTAAAATCATGAACAGAGTCTTGTGGGCCCCTAACAGTGGGGAATTTCCTTTCACAATGGTTATTGCAGATTTACCATTGCTGGGGGCTTTGTTGGAAAATAAACTTAACAAAAATAAGAGGGAGAAAATCCCTGGTCTCTGGGAGAACAGATATGGGAGTGAAGAAGTGACATTGAAATTTTAGTATCAGCTTGAATATGAGTGGTTTACTGAGGTGTGGGAGGACATTCTGTACAGAAGGAAAAGCCAAGCCAAGGCACACTGAGTAGTGAGCAGGATGAGTTGTCAGATTGGCTGCCCCAGACTCTGGGAAATGCCTTAAAATGACGAAGTAGAAAAAAGGACATTTGAACACACTTTTGAAAGGTACTTGCTACTCTGCCTGCCCCCCACCCCCCAAACTTACCCTCTTAACTATACTTTAACAGTCTCAGTGCCTCTATTTTACAGTACAATCTAGCTACCTTACGTCTTTTCTGAATTTAGGTGGGGTATTAAAACCAGTTGAACTGCTCAAGCAAGGTACAAGTAATAAAATGGAGAGGAAGAGGCAAGCCAAAAAATGTGTTCCTGGCTGGAGGGTGACAGTTTCTTCTCTTGACTCTTAGGACCTTATGTAGATAATAAGTTTCTTGAGGGCAAAGAATATTTTATCATCTGTGCCAGGCCCGATGAGAGTTTGCTGGGACTAGATGAATCAACAGTGTCTGTTTCCTAATTTAGGATTGATTTTAAACTATTCCAAGAAGCCCTTGGTCTATTGTCTTACCATTCAAGTGAGCAGGTTTTAATGAATAATGGGTCTGTCTGTTTTTTCCCCTAAGGGAAATCGAAGCAAGCTGTTTGACTTCCCTTCCCTGTGTAGCTCCAGCACTCGGTCAATGTTAAAGAGACCAGAAAGATCTCAAGAGGAGTCTCCACCCGGAAATACAAAGCGAAGGAAGAGCATGGCTGGGGCCAGTCCTGAAGAGGCAGCTAGTCCAGAGAAGACCCATGAGGTTAGTTTTGCAGGTTTCTTTTTTGCTCTTGGAGAATGATACTATATTTTTCAGTTCTAAAATTTCCATTTCGTGGTTCTTTTTCTTTGCTGAGACTTGGCTGGTTTTGTTTTGTTTTGCAGGTTTCTTTTTTGCTCTTGGAGAATGATACTATATTTTTCAGTTCTAAAATTTCCATTTCATGGTTCTTTTTCTTTGCTGAGACTTGGCTGGTTTTGTTTTGTTTTGTTTTATTTAAGTGTGTTTGTAATTGCCTGTTGAAGCATTTTTAAGATGGCTGCTTTAAAATCCTTGTCAGATGATGTCAAAATCTGTTCTGGTATTGGTATTGGGTGGTTGTCTTTTCCTATTCAAGTTGAGATTTTTCCTGGTTCTTGGTATGACCAGTGATTTTTTTCAGTTGTCTCTTGTATATTCTAGATATTGAGACTCTAGTCTATATAAATCTTTTTTCACAGGCCTCCGATACTGCAGGGAAGGTGAGGGTGGAAGTCCAGGTTCTCCAGCACAGCCTCCGTTGATACCTCAGGTGGAGGCAGGCCTCATTATTGCTGGGCAGGAGTGGGAGTTCCGGCCTGCATCCTGGTGGAGTGGCAATTGGAGCACTTTATTACTGCTGGGCATGGGTGGAAGTCTAGGCACGTACACGTGGGTGCGCCCCACCCCCAGCAGCTGGTGGGCATGGGAAAGGGCCATAATTTTTCCCATAGTATTTGCTTTTTGTCTTTTTTCGTGTCCGGCAACGGATCACAACCCTCAGTGTCACGCCTGTACCAGACCGGGACCGGCAACGGGATCGCAACCCTCGGTGTTGCGCCCGCACCTTACTCAGCCAGTGAGCGGGAACCGGTCTGTATGTGGGATCCGAACCCTCGGCGGGAGCGCCACTGCACTCCCAAGCGGCGCACTGTAGCAGTGCGCCACCGGGCTGGCCCTTTCCCATAGTATTTGGCTGGAGTACAGTGATTATTGTCTAAAAGTTTTCTGCCTTGACAGGCTGTCCTTTGCCTAGGGAGAGCAGGCTTTATAACACAGTGCTCTAACTAGCCAGCCCAAGAGCAGGCTTTTCTTAAGGCTTCTCGTTTCTTTGGGTTTGTTGTGTTGTTATCTGCAGCTGAATGTTTAACTCATTCGTTTTTAATCTTTCTTATGTCCTGATAAATCTATTTAAATCTATAAATTTCCCACTGCTTTAGGTTTTTTTGTTTTGTTTTGGCAGCTGGCTAGTACAGGGATCAAACCCTGAACCTTGGTGTTATCAGCACCATGCTCTAACCAGTTGAGCTAACCAGCCAGCCCCCGTGCAATAGGTTTTTAATAAAGGCTTCACCCGTACTCAAAAAAAAATTGGTTTCCTCTCAAGTTCGGTATATCTAATTGCTCAAGTTAATTGCTTTACTCATGGATGTGTAGTTTGTTTTGTTTTTTATACATGCGATTTGGGACATTTTCTCTACCGTTGTGAACATCCCTGTAGGTACACAGATCTAAATTATTTTTTAATAGTTGTACAAGAATCCTTACCATGGATGTGCTATTTTTCTGTTGGTTAACATTTGGATTGTTTCCAGTTTTTTATCACTATCAATAGCTACAATACTCACTATCCTTGCACGTTCATTTTGGGGGAAGTAAGTGGGGTTGCTAGGGCAAATTCTATGTACACTTACTGTATTCATTTTCTAAAAAGGAGTCAGCAAATGCACATGCCTACCAGAAACAATTAATTGACCCATTTATCCAATATCTCCCCAGCACTGAATGTTATTTCCAGGAAGTTTTTGCTATTTTGATGTGTAAAAAGTGCTATCTCATTTCTGTTTCTTGACTTCAGGGGAAATTGAGCATCTCTTCATTTCTTGTTGATTGTTAGCATTTCTTTGGGTGAGCTGTCTTTGTATAGTAGTGTCATAGTTCTCTGGGTATAAGTCCTATGACCCTTTGCATTATTTATTCTATTTATCCTATGACCTAAACACTCAAAACATTATTGTATCTCAGCTGTGATTACTCCATTTTTATTAACTTTTTAATGTATTTTGGCTTATGTTCATAGGTTTCCTAATTTTAAAACTATTCTTGCTTCCTGAAATGCAGTATGTTTGGCTTTTTTTAATTGCTTTTATTTGTATTTTTTTTTCTTCATTGTGCTGTCCTTATATTAAGGTTTGATGTTAAACGTTATAAACTAAACTGGAGAACTGCCTGTGTCTTCTGTGGCATGAAAATCTTTGAATAAATATCAGTCTTAAAAGTTTAGATAAACAACAGTTATGAAAACATTTAGGCCTGGTGCCTAACATTTTATAATACGCTTTAGTTACCTAATGCTTTATAAACATTTTCTCTCTTTAAAGTGTTGTTCTAAGAGAATGTTTAATGGCTACATAGTGTTTCATCTTATGGGTATATTAGAAGTTGAATAAATCATCTTCTGGACATTTAGACTTTCCCTTTTTCTAGATTTCCTTTCATTGTTTGTAATTAAAAGTGGAATTCTAGATTAAAGGGCAGAAACATTTATGAAACTACATTATATACATGTCAGCAAACTGTCTTCCAGAAAGTTAGTTTATGTATCTATCAATATTTAAGAATATTTATTTCCTTTTACTCTTGCCATACTAGAGATTGACTTTTTTATTTCCATATTTGTAAATGTTTTAGGGAAAATATGCTATTGATGATCACTTGTTTTGTGTATATATTGGTATATATTGGCCCTCATGTTTTGGTTTGTATCTTTTTTTTTTTTGGCCAGTATGGGGATCTGAACCCCTGACCTTGGTGTTATTGCACCGTGCTCTAACCAAGTGAGCTAACTGACCTGACTTCTGACACTATAGTTTAGTTTTGCCTATTTGAACCTTATATGGAATCATACTGTATGTATTTTTGTGTCTGAACTCTCTTGCTCAGAGATTCTCTCTTGTGAGAATCATTCAGACCGTTATGTATATTGTTGTGGTTTCTTTTTTCATTGTTGTGTAGTATTTTGTTGCATGGACATACTACAGATCCATTCTACTGTTGATTGCCATTTGGGTGGTTGTTAATAGGGTTTGGCTGCCATGAATATAGCTGCTATGAACATTCTTGTATAATTTCTTTTTTTTTTTTTTTTTCCTTTTTGTCTTCTTTCA
>NW_007727107.1:69095-70868 GCF_000696425.1 Galeopterus variegatus | reverse complement strand
GTCCCTGTATAAAACTCGGGAGACACAATTCAGTCCACATCAGTGGGTGAGCTCTTGACTCAGCCAGTTGTCCTAATGAGTAATTGCTGATGGTGCCCATCTTCTTCCTCAAGGCTGGACCAGGTCCTTTTTTTCCATTCCTAGTGCCTAGCACCATGCTGGACATAACAGGTACTCAGTAAATGAAGCATATTCCTCTTTTTTTTTTTTTTTTTTTTTTTTTTTTTTTGGTTTTGGCTACTGGCCAGTATGGAAATGTGAACCCTTGACCGTGGTGTTTATAACACTGTGCTTTAACCAACTGAGCTAACTGGCCAACCCCCATTGTATTTTTAAGTGCTGTTCACAGTCTTCTACTGAAATGAGGATTCCTAACAAAAGCTGGAGAAAAAGGAAATTACTTGAGGTTTCTTTATTCAAATCTGGTTTACTAGGGGGTAACCTTGGATAAGGTACTTACCTTTAACATCTGAAAATGGAGGTAATGTACCTTATTGGTTTGTGTGAAAATTAAATGTCAGAATACTAATGAAGTGTCTACATGAGTATTAGCATATACTAACTATTCAATTAATGTTTGTCCTTTTAAAGCTGCCTCCTGGGCCAGCCCGTGGCTCACTCGGGAGAGTGCAGTGCTGATAATACCAAGGCCACGGGTTCGGATCCCACATAGGGACGGCCGGTTAGCTCACTGGGTGAGCGTGGTGCTGACAACACCAAGTCAAGGGTTAAGATCCCCTTACCAGTCATCTTTAAAAAAAAAAAAAAAAAATTAAAGCTGCCTCCTACCAACAGGCAAGCAGTATAAATATATAAATATAAATATATAGGCAATCAGATTCTCTAAGTACTTTTTTTTTTCTTTTTAAGGGTTATCTCTTTCATACAGTTGCTGGAAAGCATCAGGATCTAAAATACATCTCTCCAGAAATTGTAAGTTATCCTTTTGGAGCATACCACACAAGGGGTATTTGAATCTAGCCATTTCTGACAGTCAAAGTTGATTCTCCTTGGCTTTCTCTCCACAGATGGCATCTGTTTTGAATGGCAAGTTTGCCAGCCTCATTAAAGAGTTTGTTATTATTGACTGCAGATACCCATATGAATATGAGGGAGGCCACATCAAGGTATGGATTCCTGAGATTGATACCTTGGGAGGCATAAAAGGACCTTATGCTCTGTGAATTAGGATCTGTAATGTGATTTTTTTTTTTTTTGGTGGCTGGCCAGTACAGGAATCTGCCCCTTGACCTTGGTATTATAAGGCTGTGCTCTAATCAAGGATCTGTGATTTCAAAAGAGGGGATGCTGAAACCTAGCTACTTAGCTCCCGTAGTGGTTGTGAGAATTTTAAAACAACATGGTGGGTGTGGAAGGCATTTGACGCCTGGTGCACTGAATGAGCGTTCCCTGGTCTGCACTACTCTCTACCACATTTTCCCACAGATGCTTGCCCTGTTCTGCCCCCTCACACCATCACCATCAAGGACATTTCTAGGTTATATGCACTGTTGTACAAGTGTTTAAGGGGGATCAGAAAGTGTTCTGTAGTGTTTAAGAGGCTTGGGTACAAATGTGTGAACACCCCAGGGATCCTGACGAGGAGAAGCCAATCTCTGGCAACATGCCCCAGTTTCCATGCCAGGCTTAGCGACGCCTTCTAAGTTCAGACAAGCTGCCTGGTGGGTGGGGGTGTACTGAGACACACCTTCCCAGTAAGAAAGGAACTGGTCTTCCCATTTTAATCTTTTTTTTTTTTTTTTTTTTTTTTTT
>NW_007727107.1:60895-68361 GCF_000696425.1 Galeopterus variegatus | reverse complement strand
TTTTTTTTTTTTTTTTCTTCAAAAAGATGACCGGTAAGAGGATCTTAACCCTTGACTTGGTGTTGTCAGCACCATGCTCACCCAGTGAGCTAACGAGCCATCCCTATATGGGATCCGAACCCATGGCCTTGGTGTTATCAGCACCACACTCTCCCGAGTGAGCCACGGGCCGGCCCCCCCATTTTAATCTTTTACTCGATAAAATAGTGTTTAAATATGTTAAGAGGGTATTTGAAATATGGTGTTAATGTTTACCACTGTCCTCTGGCTATTAAAAATCCCCAAATTTACAAATACTACTCATAAAGTGCACCATAGTCATTTGAGGTGCCCATTTTCAGTCCCTGTATGCATTACTGTACAATCATTGTGCATAGACCTGTGACGCTCCATTGAGATTCAGGTGCCAAGTGGTCCAATGGGCTATTTAGCCAGGAGATCTGCAAAATCACTAACTGGTCTTGTAGACTTAGGGATCACATCATGCTCTCTGAATTATTACTTCCAAGTCTGAAACATGCAGGTGCCAAGGGTCTCTGATACCTTCACAGGGTGCAGTGAACTTGCACATGGAAGAAGAGGTTGAAGACTTCTTACTCAAGAAGCCCATTGTACCTACTGATGGCAAGCGTGTCATCGTCGTATTCCACTGCGAGTTTTCTTCTGAGAGGGGCCCCCGCATGTGAGTGACATACAGAACTGGGCTCTGGGGCAGAAGCCCCATGATGCTTTTGTGGGCCATGGTGGTGCATGGCTTGAACGTGGAGCATAATTTAGCATATCAAGCATACTCTTGCACATCACAAGTCATTTCCATGCCTCAGCCTACACATGTGACGTGTAATTTCATGGTTTGTAGAAGTGTAAATTCATGAGTAACATGTTTTTCAAAATTCTTGTCCCTTTAGCAGTTGTTTATTCCATGAACAGCTTCCTCGAGTGTAGTTTATAGGCTTGACCTAACAGTTTCAGTTGCAAAGGATTTTCCAGTTTGTCCAGTCCAGTGCTGTCTATGATGCTAGTGTTGCCATGCAGTATCCCCATGGATCTGGCCTCTGCTTCATCACACCCCCTCCTGAGTGGTTCGCTGTTAGTCTTTCCTTTATACTGTGTTAAACTCTGACTCTTCCAGTTTCTCCACTGCCCTTATTTCTACCTGTGGGGCTACTATTCTCATGTGATATTCTTCAATTACAACATGGTTGCTCTTCACGCAAATGCCAGAAAAGTGTGAAGGTCTCACTTGATGTTATTGTGCTTAATGTTATTGCCACCTTAGAGGTGAAAAGAAAAAGGACCAAGCTGGCCATCAGTCATCTGTGATCATTCAAAAGTATTGCAAGCCTGGAGTGTCAGGCACTGTTGAAGCAGTAAAAATACAGCAGTACAGTAAAAATACAGTAAGAGAGCAGGACCGACAAGGACCCTGCTGCAGAGAGGTCCCAGTGGAGAGAGAGATGTGAGATGATCATGACAAGTACTAAGAAAACAGGGACAGGCAGTTAGAGCGAGGTGGGGCAGAGAGTGCAGCTTCAACTAGACTGATCCAAGAGAGACTTCTGACAGGGCCGTGTTTAACTGCAAATACTTGGTCACATTTGCACACACCCAGACTATACACACAACTACAACAGAAACTTCACACATGTGACTGTCTCCCTAAATCCCTCAAGTATCTCTGTGCCAAGAATGAGGACTTTGCCCTGCATTAATACCAAACCATTAGGGCCGAGCCCATGGCGCACTCGGGAGAGTGCGGCGCTGGGAGCGCAGCAGCGCTCCCGCCGTGGGTTCGGATCGTATATAGGGATGACTGGTGCACTCACAGCACTCACTGGCTAAGCGCGGTGCAGCCGATCTCAAAAAAGGACAAAAAAAAAAATACCAAACCATTAACACATGAACAAGTGATGTTCAAGCGAGACCTTAATGTTCATGAATGAAATTATTCACTCAGCAGATACTTGTGCCTCTCATATGCCAGATACTTTTCTAGGTACTGGGGAAAAGAGCAGTGAACTAAATAAACAAAAAATCCTGCCCTCCTGTAACTTACATTTCAGAGTGGACAAGAGGCAGACAAATGTAACATATATGTGAATTGTACAATATGTTAGAAGATGCTTCAGAAAAAAAAAAGGCCCCAGTGGCTGGAGTGGAATGTGTGAGGGGGAGAGTAGCGGGGGGAGGGGTGTGTGTGTGTGACAAACTATAGGCCTATATCAGTCCAGGCATAAGATGCAAGTAGGTACCCTGAGGCAATAACAAGCCCAGCCTGTTTAAAAGCCACAAGAAGAAAGAATCCTAGTTAAAACTCCTATCTAGTAAGTGAGGGAGACTGATTGAAGAGAAAGCTGGGAAAAGTGGCAGGGGAAGCTGGCTCAGAAGTTACTGCTACAGGTGGTGGCCATGAAGACAGTGGGCAGGGGTTAGATTCTAGGGCTGTTTAACTTGGAGGAAAGAAAGTTGGGGAGGCTCAGACATGGTATATGTGCTTGTCTGAGGGGCCAGTGGGGCAAAGCTACCATCTGTGGGATTATGACCAAACGACTCTATATCAGAATCTCCTGCAGGCAGAATAATACACAGCCCTTCAGAGCCTCAGTTGGCCTCAGATAGCCAGTCTCCTGGTGTCCCCACCAGTGGACCACCGTGTGCCAATACCAAGTCAGGTGTGGAGAGCAACTCATCCTGGGAAACAGCAAGTCCGAAAAGAGTCTGCTCCCTCACCCATCATGCAACACATTTTGTGGGGAACCTGGTGCTGAACCATTAATATACAACCTGTTTCTGGGCCAGGTTTCTTATGTAGCAGAGTCAGCCCTCAACACAAGGATTTGTTTTTTTGAAAAAAGCAAAAGTTGGGAAAGAGACAATCTACCGTCACTGGCTGTGAACACTGCTTACGTGGTCAGGAACTTGCAACTCAGCACTGATTGTTTCCAAAAATAAATGTAAGGTTGGGAAGATATGTGTAAGGAGCACTTAAACCACAACACTTTTTACTGCATCGTCTTCTTTATGTTTCTCTTTATTGGAAGAGCTAAGCTTGCTTTGGCCTTTTTTCCCCTCTTCTAGGTGCCGATATGTCAGAGAAAGAGATCGGCTTGGTAATGAATACCCCAAACTCCACTACCCTGAGCTTTATGTCCTGAAAGGGGGATACAAGGAGTTCTTCCTGAAATGCCAGGTAAGAGTGGGTCTCTGGAGAGCATGTTCCCCACTCCCATGTTGTAGCAGTTGATCTATCTTGTGTTTGTTTCTTACCAGGGGTCTGGGGACAAGGTGGGTATCTGCCCTGCACAAAGAGGGTCCCTGTAGAACCCGCTGCCTGGGTCTGCATTGCTGCCCCAGCCTTGTAGCCCTCGGCAGGGAGGGAGCCAGATTGTGAGTCTGAGGCAAGTGTGCCCTAACCTCATCCCCTCCTATCCCCTCAGTCTCACTGTGAGCCCCCCAGCTATCGGCCCATGCACCATGAGGACTTTAAAGAAGACTTGAAGAAGTTCCGCACCAAGAGCAGGACCTGGGCAGGGGAAAGGAGCAAAAGGGAGATGTACAGTCGTCTAAAGAAGCTCTGAAGACAGTGGTGCCAGACAGCAGCAGCCTGAGCATCCCTCCCACTTTCCACTCTTTGCTGCAGAGAAACTTGAGCAAAGAGGCCAGTTGTGTGACATTTGGAGAGAAGGCCTGGCGCTTCCCTGCCTTAAACCTACCTCCTACACTCCCAAGGTTGGAGCCCAGGGCATCCTGCTGGGTGTACCCCTTCTGTCCCTGTAAGACGCCCTCCTTCCACATCAGGACTGTCTGCCAAGGCTGTCACATGTCACAGCACAGTTCTGAGCACCACATCAAGCTGTTCTGACTCATCATCCTCCACAGCTGGATGAAGCAGCAGTTGGGGCCTTACTGGGCTCTGGGCTCACGAGTGGAGGGGAAAGAAAGAGTAGAGAGGAGTAACACAAACAGATATGCTGTTGGCCGAATATCAAAGACAGCCTGGGAAGGAAAGGTCTTTGTGGGATAACCCATATCTTTAACTTATTCAGCTTCATCAATCACTTTATTTTATTTTTTTAAACTCCTGGAGACTTATACTGCTTCATTAGGTCAAAATACTGCCATTCTAGGTAGGATTTTATCATCCCAGGGACTACCCCTGCTTTAAATTTAAAAAAAGAAAAAAAAAAAAAAGAAGGGGTAAGAAAAGGCAAACCTGTTGTGAGTTGTGGAACAGAGCTAGGAGCTCTGTCATCCCCAGGAGGCACTGCGGTACTGGGGCTGCTGCTATTTAAAGCCAGGTATTGAGACAGTGGTGGGAGTGGGCACTGGACTCAGGCTTGGCTACGGAACATAAGCTAAACTTCCCAGACCTACCCGTGGCCATTGAGATCTGTTTGGGCAGAGGAGTGTCCCTGTTCTCCCTCACCCCAGTTCCCTGTGATGTTGGCTGGAATAGGAGTCACAGTCAGGAAAGCACTTCAGGCAGCTTCCATTGGGCCACCCCCAGGTCAGTGTTGGAATGTTGTAGTGTAGGTATCCCAGGGTAGAGGGGTGGGAATGGGTGGGCTCCATAGTAGGTAGGAGGGGCATATCTGAGTGTCCTCCTGTTACTTAAAACTCTTTGATAGCTTTTATTTTGATTTTTAAAAAATAGTCGTTTTTTGAGACAAAGAGTATCAAATCAGTGTTGGACAGGCCACCCAATTTGGGGGAGAGGGGCTAGAAGCCCTGGGCACTAGGAGAAGGGAGTGATTGCTGGTGTAGAGATTGACTGTATAGAATGTTTCTCAGGAGAGAGCATGGTGGATTTTGAAGGTAAAACTTTCTGGGTTTATCATGTTTTAATTTGAGGGGACAGGGAATGATGAATCATCACCAGTTGCCCCCTTATTTAACCCTGTGGAAGCAGGCGTCTCAAAGGAACACCTTCTATCCAAGGAGCTTGAGCTGACTTGATAGATTATAGACAGGCCTGTATTAGTGCCTGCCCATCCCCACCCTCAGGCACCAGCCATCATTGTTCCGTTGGGGTGTGGCCAGGTTTTTCTTATAACAGTCAGTCTCCCCTCTTACCTTGGCTTACTATTCTGGGGGTAGGGAGAGGTATCAGTGATATTGGAGATGACTAGTTGCTGTGTTATGGGTTTGAGTTTTATTTGGCTATAAAACAATCTTGTTGGAAGAAGTATGTGGGGAGTAGGGGAAAGGGAGAAGGGCCTCTTCCCACACACAAAACATCCCGGTTAGTCTCTGGTCTTGTTTGTAGGGATGCTGTTGGTCAAATGCCTTCAGATTGTACCAACTCAGCTAGCATTGCTAACCAACTCTTGCAGGCTCTGAAAATAAAAATAATCTTGAACCTGTGCTGTTTGCCTAGTTCTTGATGGATATAAAGAGAATTGCATTTCTTTTTAAGGTTCTGGGACCACATGTAACTAAAACCAGTTGGAGCAGTCACATTTTCTCAAGAGTCCAAAGTGTTCTCTCATGGCCTGGCTTCAGGGATCACCGGAATGACCTCCAGTTATTTCCTGAGTCCAAACACAAACTTGTGCTTCAGATTGATTCCCAAGAAGAAATGAGTCCATTAAAAACTGCTGGCATTTCCTTACAGTATCCATTAATTCATTTAATGGATAAAGCAACAGGCCAAAGGAGGGACCTTAAAGCTGATAGGAGTTTCAATGGTGTTCTGAAGGAGCCAGATTGAGGATACTACAGAATAAAACAGGACAGATGTTTGTAAGTCCTTGGCCCACTTGGAACTGGAGAAATTCAGAAGTGTGATGCTGGGAGCCATTGGCCAAAATGTAACTGCTGGAGCACAAGTTTTTACAAAATAGAGGGGTCCCTGGGATAGAAGAACTTGTGTTCCTTTCTATACACTATAAATGTTGAAAACTAGTAATTCAAGCATATTTGACAAATTTTAAATCTCACATAAACATAATACTAAGAGCTAAAATATTTCACCCGTGATCCCTCCTGCAGTCAAGAAAACTTCATTTCCACATTGTCTTCCCTTCTAGTTTGCACCTACTTAGAAGCATTATCCCAGCGTTTTTTTGTAGCAGATCCTATCTGCCTGTCCCTTCCTGCTCCCAGGGCCCAGCCCTCTGCTCAAATCCCCATCCTGCTAGGAAGACAAGAAGGAAGCTGACAGCTGCTGGATGGAGCATGTGCAGCATGAGATTCAGCCACTTTCCCTCCTCAGTCAGCCTCTGCCTTTTACATCATTTGTCCTTACTGTGCCGTGGAAGTCCTGTGCCATGTCAAATGAACTTCAGACAGGAAGGGAGAAACAGGGGAGGAGGTAGAAGCCCTCTGAAGTCATAGCTGGAGAAAGGCAGAATTTCCCACCCTTGGTTGCATGTTAGAATCACCTGGGGTCATTTTAAATGTTCCGATGTCCAGGCCACACCCCTGACTTATTACATCAGAATCTTCCAGGGTGGCACCCTGGCACCGGGATTTCTTAAAGCTCCCCAGTGATTCCAACATGCAGCCAGGCTCAGGAACCATGGAGTAAAACCATCCTAAGTCAGATGAAGCCAACGTAGGAGTGGAACAGTGGTGGTTGTGGTGATGAGTGTCCACCATTTACGTAGACAAAGGTGTGTGAGCTTGGGCAAGTCACTTCATCTTTTGGGGGCCTCTATTTCTTCATCTGTGAAGATAATTTATAAGGGCTGAATGAAACAATGATTGTATGGCCTTGGCACAGTGCCTGGCACGTAGAAAACTCCCAGTAATTTTTAGCTATCATTCTATCATTTTAGAGTTTACAACAATATCTTCTATATAATATCTCATAATTACACCGTACTTCCTCAATTCTAGGCATGCATATTTTTTGCATTTTAACATCTTTGAAAGTGAGATGCATCTTGTCACTGATGGTGTCTTACATTCAGTGACATTTAGTAATATAATATTCACCAATAGTGCCAGCACTGTTCTTTTTTTTTTTTTTTAAAAGATGACCGGTAAGGGGATCTTAACCCTCGACTTGGTGTTGTCAGCACCACGCTCAGCCAGTGAGCGAACCGGCCATCCCTATATGGGATCCGAACCCGTGGCCTTGGTGTTATCAGCACCGCACTCTACCAAGTGAGCCACAGGCCGGCCCTGAACCCATGTATTTTTGAGAGAGTACATAGAGAATATGTATAGAGATGGTTTTCAAGTGCATATGAAATTATATATAACTGTACTATTTAGCCATATTACGGTACCTTCCCAAACACAAGACTCCGTATTCCCAATGAGAAAATTCAAAAGCCTTGATTAATTAGACCACATAAACTTTTCTTATAATAGTGGAAATAGCCAAATATTTACTTGTAATTAATATCTGTACATATTTTAAAACAATTTTCAGTTGGAAATGCTGTTTTTTCTCAGTTGCTTTTCATGAACAAAATAAGCTTTTCAACATTTTTTTTTTTTTTTTTTTTTTTTTTTTT
>NW_007727107.1:51421-59895 GCF_000696425.1 Galeopterus variegatus | reverse complement strand
CCCACCCTCAGGCACCAGCCATCATTGTTCCGTTGGGGTGTGGCCAGGTTTTTCTTATAACAGTCAGTCTCCCCTCTTACCTTGGCTTACTATTCTGGGGGGTAGGGAGAGGTATCAGTGATATTGGAGATGACTAGTTGCTGTGTTATGGGTTTGAGTTTTATTTGGCTATAAAACAATCTTGTTGGAAGAAGTATGTGGGGAGTAGGGGAAAGGGAGAAGGGCCTCTTCCCACACACAAAACATCCCGGTTAGTCTCTGGTCTTGTTTGTAGGGATGCTGTTGGTCAAATGCCTTCAGATTGTACCAACTCAGCTAGCATTGCTAACCAACTCTTGCAGGCTCTGAAAATAAAAATAATCTTGAACCTGTGCTGTTTGCCTAGTTCTTGATGGATATAAAGAGAATTGCATTTCTTTTTAAGGTTCTGGGACCACATGTAACTAAAACCAGTTGGAGCAGTCACATTTTCTCAAGAGTCCAAAGTGTTCTCTCATGGCCTGGCTTCAGGGATCACCGGAATGACCTCCAGTTATTTCCTGAGTCCAAACACAAACTTGTGCTTCAGATTGATTCCCAAGAAGAAATGAGTCCATTAAAAACTGCTGGCATTTCCTTACAGTATCCATTAATTCATTTAATGGATAAAGCAACAGGCCAAAGGAGGGACCTTAAAGCTGATAGGAGTTTCAATGGTGTTCTGAAGGAGCCAGATTGAGGATACTACAGAATAAAACAGGACAGATGTTTGTAAGTCCTTGGCCCACTTGGAACTGGAGAAATTCAGAAGTGTGATGCTGGGAGCCATTGGCCAAAATGTAACTGCTGGAGCACAAGTTTTTACAAAATAGAGGGGTCCCTGGGATAGAAGAACTTGTGTTCCTTTCTATACACTATAAATGTTGAAAACTAGTAATTCAAGCATATTTGACAAATTTTAAATCTCACATAAACATAATACTAAGAGCTAAAATATTTCACCCGTGATCCCTCCTGCAGTCAAGAAAACTTCATTTCCACATTGTCTTCCCTTCTAGTTTGCACCTACTTAGAAGCATTATCCCAGCGTTTTTTTGTTTTTTGTGTGGTTTTTTTTTTTTTTTGCAGCTGGTTGGTATGGGGATCTGAACTTTGGCTTGTTGTTACAAGGCTGTGATCTAGCCAGCTGAGCTAATATTCTAATTTTTTTTTAATGTATGAAGAGGTGAAGTTCCCTGTAAAACCAATCTCCAGTGAGTATCAGTGTTTAAATGTTTATATGTTGTGAAGACTTGGAGGAGATAACATACCCATAGTATGAAAGTGTTTACATTAAACACTGCCACCCCATTTCCTCTCCCAGATGTTCACTGGGATTTTTTTTTAACCTTTCCAAAGAGACCATATCCAAGCATCCTCCCCACCCTTTTTCTTTTCCACTCTTTTATCACATTGGGGTTTATTGGGTTTTTTTGTTGTTGGCTGGCCAGTATGGGGATCTGAACCCATGTATTTTTTTTTTTTTTTAAAGATGACCGGTAAAGGGATCTTAACCCTCGACTTGGTGTTGTCAGCACCACGCTCAGCCAGTGAGCGAACCGGCCATCCCTATATGGGATCCGAACCCGTGGCCTTGGTGTTATCAGCACCGCACTCTACCAAGTGAGCCACAGGCCGGCCCTGAACCCATGTATTTTTGAGAGAGTACATAGAGAATATGTATAGAGATGGTTTTCAAGTGCATATGAAATTATATATAACTGTACTATTTAGCCATATTACGGTACCTTCCCAAACACAAGACTCCGTATTCCCAATGAGAAAATTCAAAAGCCTTGATTAATTAGACCACATAAACTTTTCTTATAATAGTGGAAATAGCCAAATATTTACTTGTAATTAATATCTGTACATATTTTAAAACAATTTTCAGTTGGAAATGCTGTTTTTTCTCAGTTGCTTTTCATGAACAAAATAAGCTTTTCAACATTTTTTTTTTTTTTTTTTTTTTTTTTTTTTGTCTTTTTCGTGACTGGTAAGGGGGTCGCAGCCCTTGGTGTGGTGTTGCCCACCCTACGCTCAGCCAGTGAGCGCACCGGCCATTCCTATATAGGATCCGAACCCGCGGCGGGAGCGTCGCTGCGCTCCCAGCGCTGTACTCTCCCGAGTGCACCACGGGCTCGGCCCTTCAACATCTATTTCTGAACCACATACTAGTTTTCTCGAACCCATCTTTTACCCAGAGTGTTTGAGATGACATAGCACCTTTGTAGTTCATGTGTGAAAAACTATCTATCCCAAAGCCAAGCATCCATTCTTGTAATTAGGTTTTTTAATTTGTCATGTAAGTGTGGATTTATGATTTCTATAAGATTATTACTTTTTTAAAAAACAAGGAGAACTTGCAAACATAGAAAAGTGAAATAATAAAAATTCTTTTTTGCCCATTACAGCTTCAAAAATTATCTAGTCATAGATCTACCACATGACCCAGCTATTCCACTGCTGGGAGTATACCCAGAGGAATGGAAATCATCATGCCAAAGGGATACCTGTACTCCAATGTTTATTGCAGCACTATATACAAGAGCTGGAACCAGCCCAAATGTCCATCATCTGATGAGTGGATAAGGAAACTTTGGTACATCTACACAATGGAATACTACTCTGCTATAAAAAAGAACAAAATACTACCATTTGCAACAACATGGATGGACTTAGAGAAAATTATATTAAGTGAAACAAGTCAGGCACAGAAAGAGAAATACCACATGTTCTCACTTACGTGTGGGAGCTAAAAATTAATAAATAAACACACAAATAAAGCAGGGTCGGGGAGAAGACAATAACTACAAAAATTCCTTGAACTGTTTAAGTCAAGAGAACAGATACGATGGGGGTGGGGAGGGACAGGTAAAGAGGCATGATAATCAAGTACAATGTATTTTGAGAAGTTAAATAAATAAATAAATAAAGATTATCTAGTCATAGACAATCTTGCTTCACCTCAACTTAATTTGCTTTTATTTATTTATTTTTGTGGCTGGCCAGTACAGGGATCAAATGCTTCTTAAAATTACTTTCAAGGTCAGGGTTTGATTCCTCATACTGACCAGCACAAAAAATAAATAAATTTACTTTCAGTAGGTAATACTTCCCTGGATTGTTGAAAAAGCCAGCTGGTTTCCTGTCTGACCTATCCTTACCACAATTAACTTGCTAAATTGGCTAATTAGGTCAACCCATTCTTACTTGAGAATTTAATGGTTCCTTGTTGCCTATGAAATGAAACCTGAACTCTTTAGACCAAGTGCTAAGATATAAACTCAGCCTTATTCTATGTTCATTTATGCTCCAATTCTCTTTCTAGAATGCTCCCTACCCTCCAAACCTTGCCTGTTACAACAGGCAAGCCTGCCATACAGAAAGTTTGCAATGACTGTAGAAACTCTTATATATGGATACCCACAAATTTGAGAATCGGTTAACTCTGAGGACCTTGGGCAAGACTGAACTCATTCTAAAATTTTAGGATGACTAGTATGTGAAAGGTGTGATCTCCTGGTTCAGATAAAAATTTTAAAGTATGCAAAGATTCCCCATACTGGCCAGCTGCCCCCCCCCCCGAAAAAAAAGTATGCAAAGAAGTATAAAAAATAAATCAATGCTCACTAACTTAAGAACAAATAGCATAGTTAAAGCCCCCAGCCTCCCCCAACCCTCACAAGGTAACCATTATCCTTCCCTGTCACTATGATCATTTCCTAAGTAAGAAGATACAAAATTGTCTTTCATGTTTTAAAACTTTACAAAAATATTTCCATTTTGTTCACACTCATCTGCAATTCACTTTGATTTTTACTCCTCTGCTCCTCACAATTAAGGACACTTGGCTCCAGGAAGGACAAAGCATGAGATAATAGTGACTCACGGGCCATACCTCTCCAACAGAGGAACGTGGAGTAAGTTACTTCCTCTGGTGCCTTTCCTCATGGATAACAAAAGGCATTTGAACTAGATGTTCCTGTGTCCACCTTTGTCCCAACATTCTGTGGCTCTGGTATTTGGATACCACTTTGGATACCCCAATACCCACTTCAGATCTACTTGGAAGTAGGGCCTCCATGCAGGAAAAGCTGTTTATTTCACTTACTTACTCAACAAATGTTTGAATTGTGCTGAGCACTGAGGATAAGGAGGTATATAAGATGCAGGCTTTCCCTTAAGGAGTTCACCAACTAGCATGACAAACAGTCACTCAAAGATTAGGAGACCTTAGGAGTAGCGGTTCCATGTAACAGAAGCTGGGATAAAAAGAGAGGGGTCCAGAGGAAATGGTGTTCAGAGCAAGTAGGTGATGTGTAAGCCTAATCTTGGGCAGGAGTCTCATGAAACAGAGGGCATTCTAGGAAGAAGGAACACACTGTGCGAAGTTGAAATACCATGAGTTCATGAATGTAGTTGAGGTAGGAGATGAAGTTGGGGGAGGTGGGTAGAGAGGGATACTACAAAAACCTTGAATATGGGGCTGGCCCGTGGCTCACTCGGTAGAGTGCGGTGCTGGTAACACCAAGGCCGTGGGTTCGGATCCTATATAGGGATGGCCGGTTTGCTCACTGGCTGAGCGTGGTGCTGACAACACCAAGCCAAGGGTTGAGATCCCCTTACCGGTCATCTTTTAAAAAAAAAAAAAAACCTTGAATATGGAGCTGAGGAGTCTGTAAGCCTCAGGGACCTATGAGAGCAGAACTTCTTAAACACTTGGGGAACTTGTTAAAATGCAGATTCTAATTCCATAGTTCTGGGAATAGGGCCTGAGATTCTGCATTTCTACCAAGCTCCTGATGCGGCTGATCTTCAAGGCCATACTTCAGCGGTCAGCCTGTAGAGGGCTTAGAAGGGAGTAGTGTGAGGCAGTACAGTCACTGAGGGCAGAATGAAGGATGGATGGTGGGTGAGGAACGATGAGGGCACAGTCATGGCAGAGCTGCAGGCACGGGAGGGAAGGACGTCGGGCACTGGGATCTGGTGATGGGTGGGCAGGAATGAAGGAGAAGGACAGAGATCCAGGATATGGTCCTGGCTCCTAACCTGAGGAACTGGCACTCAGAGCAAGAAATACCAGCTATAATACCAAGGTCAAGGATTCAGATCCCCGTACAGGCCAGCCAGCTGCCAAAACAAAACAAAACAAAATATAGGAGGAAAGGAAATATAAAAAAAAAAAAAGTTTAAGGAACTTTATAAAATTACTGGCCTGTGTTCTTTATAAATGTCAGTGTCATACATGATAAAGAGAAGCCCAGGAACTTTTCCAGATTAAAGGAAATTCAAGAGACATGACAACTAAATGAAATATGTGATCCTGGACTAAAGAGACAAACAAAAAGTGCTATAGAGTACATTTTTGGGACAACTGACAAAATTGAAATATGGACTCTTGATTAGGTAAAAAATACTATCTCAATGTTAAGTTTTCAGAATTTGATAATATGGACCAGCCCATGGCTCACTTGGGAGAGTGTGGTGCTGACAATGCCAAGCCAAGGGTTAAGATCCCCTTACCGGTCATCTTTAAAAAAAAAAAGAAAAGAAAAAGAATTTGATAATTATACCATAGTTATGTATAAGAATATCCTTATACTAAGGAAATAACTCACTGAAATATTACAGGTTAAGGACTGTGATGTAACCTATTCCCAAATAGTTTAATAAAATAAACAGTGTAAGTAAGTGTGTGTGAGAGAGAGATAGAAGAGAAAGCAAATGGGGCAAAATGTTAAAAAGTTAAAAAGTTGTGACTCTTGGTAAAGGGTATAAGGGAGTTCTTTATACTATTCTTGCAACTTTTCTGTAAGTTTGAAATTATTTCAAAAGAAAACGTTACCAAGATCAAGGGTTCAGATCCCCTTACCGGCCTGCCGCCAAAAAAGAAAAAGAAAAAAAAAAAATCGGAAAGGAGGGGGCTGCAGTGCTGAGCTCCTGTGTGGACGGGGTGGATTTGGGCAATGGATTGCCCAGATGCCTGGGATGAATGCAAGGAATACTCCAGAGAAATATCCAGGCTGGTGACAGCAACTTATCCCAAGCATCCAAATGGCAGTTGAAGGGACAGTTGTACAGGAGATACCCAGGGTGGAGGCTGAGATGCGGGTAGCAGAGGAAGAAGGCAGAATGTCAGGAAGACAAGCAGGGAGAAGGAGAGAGAGTGGGGCCAGGCCGGGTGCCACAGGGAAGACTCAGAGATAAGGTAAAGTTCGTCCACTTGTGGCCAGACATACGTCACTGATGACCCTGGGGAAAAAAGGCTGCCCACACTGGGGTGGGGGAGGAGGAGTGACAGGGAGGGGAGGCTGAAGCAGCAGCAGGGCAAGCTGGGTGACCTCAGGCAGCTTTCAGCTTCCGTGTGACTGTCTCCTGGGAGTGGGGATTGCCTTAATGATTCTAAGACCTTGTGATCATTCTGATTGCCAAATGATGACTCCTGGAAGTCCAGCAAAGCCCAGTCCACAGCAGCCGGCTTGTATACTTCCAGAATGGGTGGCAGTCATTCCAGTGATGGACAGAATGGGGCAGCTCTTCTTCAGGCACGGCCAAAGCCTGCCTGGCACCTCCACCCGTAGGCCTCCTTTGTTCTCTCATATTGCTTTGCTGCCAAGTTGCCTGCTCCGCTTGCAGCCGGGGCAACCACCATGGCCACAGCACACCAGCAGATGGCGATGGTGCCCCAGGTCAGTCTCCTCAGGCATCTCTGCCTTCCATCTCCTCTTCCCCAGAACCATTAACTGGGAGGAGCTGGGGACTCTGCAGGAGCCCCCCACCTCTTCCCCTGCCCTGGCTTCCAGCTGCATTTAATAGCACCTTGCCTGCTCTGAGTGCAGGCAGATCTGTGGCTATTCCTTTTGCAGACTGCCGTTCCCAATGGCCTAGTCAAAGCATGTATTTCATTTACCACAATGCTAGGGCACCGAAAGGGAAAAGGGGGAGGGTGCAGTTTGGATTATTAGTATTTTATATTTTTAACAAATGCATCAAAGTAGTCATCATGAAAAAACATCAGATATTTGTTGGATTTTTTTACACTATTCATGTCTTAATTTGAATGACACAGGGTGGGGTCCATCTCCTTTTCACAGCCTAACATCTTTCCCTAGTGGGATGGTCCTGACCGTTTACTAGGCTCTAATCAATAAATTAGAAGGCCTGCATTCTAATGCTGACACAGAGCCCCAACCAGCTGTGTGACCCTGAGCAGAATATTGAACTTCTCTGCACCAGAGAGGACTCATCTCTAATAGGATGGGCTTGGGCAAAACCCTCATCCTTCCATCCTAGGACTCTTCTCCCATTCCTGTACACGTGTCCTTTTGGACCTCCTCACCTTTGCTGACACCTCTGGGGAACGCCCTTCTTTTTCCACAGAACTCATTCGTTCTTGTAAAAATAAATATTTGTTGAAATCTAAAACTCAATTGATGGGTTAAACTACAGCTTAGACCCAACTGAAGAGAGAATTAATGGCTTGGAGAAATACAAGGGGTCTTTTAAAAGTTCCTGGAAAGATTCGCTTTATCTTTTAAATTCCATTTTTCCACAAACTTTTTGAAGTACCCACGTATGTTAAAAAAGTTATTTAGAATGAAACAGTGAGACATATACTTATCAGGAAAGTATAAAGAAGTTGGAAAGAAAGAAACAACATAATGAGAAGGTCTAACTACATCATATTTGAGTCACAGAAGGAAATAATAGAGAGAATGGAGGAAAGGTAATTTTTAAAGGAAGAATGGCTGGTGAAAAACTTGTGTTTACAAAATCAAGACACCCCACAAATACCCAGCAGAGTAAATAAGAAGAAATCCACAGCTGGGCATGTAATGACAACAGAATACCAAAGACAGGGGATCTTAAGCACACCCTGAACTGTGCCAGACAGAAGGCCAGAGCACTTACACAGAGAGAACACTTAGCAGCTGCTTGACAGCAATGGAAGACCAGCAACATGGCTGCGCACACGAGCCTCGCTGTGCTCCCACCTTCTTCCCAATCCTACATCCCTCTGAAGAGAGAGGCCCTGTTAACTTCAGCATGTACTTTCTAGATCTTTTTTTATGCATTTATAAAGATATATAATATAAATGTATATGGATAAAAACAAACAAAAAAGTAAAAAACAAAAAGAAAAAAATGGATATGGATAAAGGATATGGATGTGTGTCATCTATGCTTAGATCTATTAGAATAATTTAGATATATTAGAATAATACCTAAATATGTAAATATATGGATATCTCTATATATCTGTATCTATATATCTATTTATATAGCTTAAAATATATAAGGGTACTTCACAAAGTATGTGGGAAAATAGCATTAAAAGATAACACAAGGGCCAGCCCATGGCTCACTTGGGAGAGTGTGGTGCTGATAACGCCAACCACGGGTTCGGATCCCTATATAGGGATGGCTGGTTAGCTCACTTGGGAGAGTGTGGT
>NW_007727107.1:28689-49933 GCF_000696425.1 Galeopterus variegatus | reverse complement strand
TAATAATAATAATAATAATAATAATAATAATAATAATAATAATAATAATAATAATAATAAAATAAGATAACACAGATCTTTCCATGAACTTTTTTTTTGGCAGCTGGCAGGTCTGGGACCCAAACCCTTGACCTTGGTGTTATAGCACTGCACTCTAACCAACTGAGCTAACCACCCAGCCCACTTCTAAGAATTTATACTATATAAATACTTACATGGGGTACATGTATAAGAATGTTCATAAGCATTGCTCATAAATACAAAAAACAAGATATAATTATATATATATATATTGTGTGTGTGTACATATACACCCCCACAGAATGCTTCAAAAAGAAAAAAAAGGGTCCTGGGTCAAATAAGTTTGAGAAACCCTGAATTAAACAATTTATCTGATTTCTTTATTGTAGGACTTCTCAAAGCCCTTGATCTGTCAGCACGCGTCACGAATTTCAGGAGAGAGCAGAGCATCTTCCAAACCTACTTGCCCACGGGGCCTTTTTTCCATGGAGTATCTCATGGGAATTGGGTTCTTGAGGACTGACTTTGGGGTGCTGGTTTCTCTTCTATGTGACCATTCCCACTTGACTTTCACCAGATGGAATTTACTCCCAGCTTATGGATGGGAACACCCATGCTTGTGGAGATGGGTGAGTTGCTTCCGGTTATTCAGCTAGCAAACAGCAGAGCTGGGAGCAGACATTTGGGATTCAGGTTCTAAGTTCAAGACCCTTTCCTGACTTTCTCCCACTTTCAAGTCCTTCCTAAGAGGTACTCTATCGAGCTTGCTTCTAGGAGAGTAGGTTGATTGATGGAAAGTTGGAAGAGGATGTTTCAGGGAGCCACCAAGGGTCAGCTTTGGAATTAGTGATTGGGATGAAACTCTGTATTGGACTTTCCAGGCTTCAGCCCAGTAACTCCTGTGCCACCCAAACAGCCTCGGAGGCTTCTGTCCTGGCCTCAATCACCTCACTGTCAAGCCCTGTCTCTGGTTGCAGGAAGGTGAGTGAGACAGGAAGGTTGCATGGTAGATGGAGTTTCCAGGAACACGAGGGTGAAAAATCACCCTTGTGGCCTTACCCCTTGATTATAGAGGAGGCAGGCAGGGAAGAGGCCCATAGGAGCGGGTCTGGAGGGAAGACAATCTTGTAAGGCCTAACCCATTGTCTCTTTCTGCAGGATGCTGGGTCCACCCCACCAAGAAGCACAGGGGTCCCTGAACATGTAGGAGATCATTTTCAGGGTCCTTTATAACATTCTTTACCTATTTTTGTCTTCCTTTTCTGTTCAAAGTACTTTCACATGGGACATTTCCTTCCTCTTAGTGGGAAGAGCAGAGGCCTGGCATTGGCTGACATGCTGAAGACGGGGACAGGCTGCCCTTCTCTAGCCTTCAATTTGGAATTTGGGCTTCAACTTCTTGAGTCCAGAAGCCATCTCTGGGTGTTTTAGTCTGTTTCTGTTGCTTATTTTAAAAATACCTGGAACTGCGTAATTTAGAAAGAAAATGAAATTTATTGCTTACAGTTTCTGAGGCTGGGAAGTCCAAAGTCCAGGGAACACAGCTGGTGAAGGCCTTGGTGGTGGGTGACAGTACCACAGGAGTCTCACAATGGCAGAAGGTAGCAAAGTAGAGAGAGCGAGAGAGAAAGACAGACTCCTCTTCTTTTAAAGCCCTCAGAACCACGCCCCTGACCACTATTTTTAATCCATTCACTACTGCACAGTCCTACAATCCAATCACTTCCCTAAGGTCCCACCTTTCAATTATCATAACAGGATTTCCCACCCTCTTAAAAGTCACAGTGGGGGCTAAGTTTCTAATACATAAAACGTGGGGGACATAATTCAAGCTTCAGTGAGTTTGGGGGGAACATGATTCAATCCACTACACTGGGTGATTCCAGCATTGAATTTCTATGAGACAATTTCCTAACTTACGACAAGAAAGACCTCACTTTCACTCTCCTTCCTGGCCTCGTAATAGGTCCTGAATAAAGGGAAAGATTGGGGCTGCTTGAGCTAAGTTTGATGATTGAGAGAAATTGTCCTTGCATCTGGGCAGAGGACACCTCCTGGTTACTCCTGCCCGGATATCGTGTTTCCCCTTGATCCAGCTGGGTATACTTGGGCATTTCGTTCCCCTGAGCCCCAATTCTAGATGGGTTAATGCTGTGATTCAGCTAGCTGCCATCCAGTTTCAGCTCTCCTGAGCTTGGGGAACACCCTGTCTCTTCCCTACTCTCTGCACCTCGAGGGCAAAGGTAGCAGGGCTGGTGGAAGCTGCGGCACCTCACCTGCCTGGCATTTGCCAGCACCCAAACAGCTGGGTGTGCAGGAGGAAGAATGACGAGCCTTGGCAGCCACCAAGCTACCCAGAAGGGTAGGGAAGGGGCCAGGTGGGGCTGAGACAGGTTGCAGCAACTAGTCTGGGAGCTCAAAGGCTTGCCCATACGTCTGGCTCGTTCGGGAGGGCCAGGTGTGCTTAGTGTGGGCTGAACCAAAGCACAGGCTACTGAGCACCTCGTGACCACGGGGTTTGGTGAGTGAGTGAGTGTGTGGATGAAGGGATGGGTAGATGAAAACTTCAAATTCATTATCTGCAAAACATGGATAAATTGCAGCGTAGTTTGTGAATGAAATGACAATACATATAAGGTACTTAGCACAGTTCCAATGAGTATTAAAAAGTCCCAAGTATGATTATTATTATTATTATTATTTTTTTTTTTTCCAAAAGATGACCGGTAAGGGGATCTCAACCCTTGGCTTGGTGTTGTCAGCACCACGCTCAGCCAGTGAGCAAACCGGCCATCCCTATATAGGATCCGAACCCGTGGCCTTAGTGTTATCAGCACCGCACTCTCCTCAGTGAGCCACGGGCCGGCCCCAAGTATGATTATTATGAGTCCAGTACATAGGGCAGGACAGATTCTGTGTCTGATTCATTTGTCTGTGTTATCCTCCACATAACTCCAAAACAACAAAGAAAAGATAGCAACAAAAATCATCTCACCTGAGTCCTCATGAAACCCTACGAGGTAGATACCACTATTGAGCCCATTTTGCTGATGGACAAATGGGCATGGAGGGACAGTGTCTCACCACAAATAACCAGCTGAGGCTGAGACATGAAGTGGCCGCCCAGTTGAGGGCTGGTTTATACTTCAGCTTAGGCAAAGCTGGTTCCTCCCTCCACCCTCTCTTGCCGCCCAACACCTGGTCAAAGGAGCTTGCTGAGGCAGGTATGAATATATGCCTTTTGCAAATGAGGAAACAAGGCACAGAGAGGTGATAGGCAGAGCCAGGAGGGGACATTCTTCCATCTGAGTGGCCTCCCCGGTGGCCTCCAGCCGGCCTTGTCTTTATTCCCAAGCCCAACTCCCACTCCACCCCTCCACTTCTCCCTCCGTCCCCAGCTGGGTCATCTAGGCCTCTGTCCTTCCAGGAAGTCTTCCCTCAGTACTCGCCTGACTTAGGAGTGCTCTAAGGAGCCCCTTCTTTTTCCACATGACTTTGGTGAACCAGAGACAGTCTTGGGAGATATAGATCCTGAAAGTGATGGCCAAAGCCAAGAGACAACCAAAAGGACTGTTTACAGAAAACTCCATCCAACAGCTGTTTACTGAGCATCTACCGTGTACCAGGCACATGGACCCTACTACAGAGAGCCACAGGTTCCATAAGAGGTGGTTCATTTAAGGTGTTGGGCATTGTGACCTTGGGTGGTGCTGTGGTGGCCTAGAGAGGGGATCCAGGGGTCAGATCTTAAGATCAGAAGAGAGAACTCTTTAATAAGCTGCAACTTGCTTCTTTCCATGTAAGGGCATCTCACCTTCAAAGGGACTGGTGGGGCTATGCCAAGGTCCCTCCCATCCTGTTCCCTGCTTATATGGAGATAGTACTGTGAAAAGACCACAGAAAAGGTACATTGGTGAAATGCACACATTGTGTGATACAGAGAAAATGCTTGTAAAGGCACTGGGCACAGAGTGATCACTCCATACACAGCTTTATTTCTCAACACAAATGCTAATTTCCCTTCCAAACGGAAAGCTTCTCAACCTCCTAATCAGTTTAGTTTCTGTCTGAAGGTCACAGCAAGGTTTCATGTTCTGTTTTGCCCTGCTGGCCTTTCCTGTCTCACTTCCTGCCTCCCTGTCCCTCCTCTAGTGCAGCCAAATTTCTCAGCATTCCTCAGCAATTTGCCTGTTGACAGCTCTGTGTCCCCGAACATGCTGGTGCCTCATGAGAAACACCTTTCCCTCTCCTTCTTTGCATGGCAAACACTTGTCCATCCTTTTCACTCAGTTCAACCCTCCTCCTCCGAAGCTTTCTCAGACTCTCCCTGGCAGCATTCATGGCCCTTTCCTCTGCTCTCTCAGGGGCTCGTCCATAGGATTATTTTATATCTTATCTAATCTGTTATTCCTCTTATTTATTTATTTTTTTCATGTCTCTGACTTTTCCTACCCTCAATAGAGTTTGCCATACAGAAACTGGGGTTGGTAGAGGACTTGTACACTTTTTAGGGTATCAGAACATGGGGAACTGGATGGATCCCCAGAATCCACAGCTCAGCTGGGCTCTGTTGGAATGTTCAACATCGGGTTCAACAACTCCTCCCATAGGTGGTATTCAGGTGAGAGCCACATACTGCCTCTAAGTATTGAGGTTCCCACTGCACTTGGGAGTGGCTGGCTCCCAGTGAATCTTGCCATGCACCTGGGTGGGTCAAGGCCAGAGGCTGTATGTCTCCATGCCCCTGAAGGGCGAGGCCATTTGGCCAGGGCCAGCTCAAAGGTCAGGAATCTGGCTGAGTAGCTTTGGCCATCAGAAGTCTTAGATCCTGGCTCTGAGTCCCCACAGGGGTGTTGAGACCCTGCTGGAAGGATTCTTTATTCTTGTCTTTAATTAGGGCTAGATGTGCAAAGGTCTCCCCATCCCCTGAGATTCAGGCCAGGACATAGCACATCTGGCATTCTCTTTGGCCTCCTGGAAACTGAACACTCTCCTATGCTGTGGATTCTCCCACTCTGAGTCCCAACTCCCCCAGATAGAAGCCAGACCTTTGCCTACCCAGCCCTTTACAGCTTGGACACTGCCTGTGCGCTGGGCCTGGCTCCATTGTTGGCAACTAAGAATCCAGATGGACATCAACATCATTCAGATGCTGTACCTTGTTCTTGGCAGGATTCTAGAATATGGAGATAAGTCAGAACTACTCCTGCCTCCCGAGATCCCACAAGGAGAGGAGGCAGCCAGGACACTGAGGAAAAAGCTACAATGAAGGGAGGTGTCCAGTGTTCTGAGAGCAGCAATTGTGAAGACTTTCAGGGAAGGCCTGTCTTACTCATTTCTTAATTACCCTGTCCTCTGGCAGTGCAGTGTTCTATAAAGTGAACTGGATTTAATATCAGAAGACTTGAGTTTGAGTCTGGTTGTGCCACTTTTAGTTGGTACCTTGGGCAAATCACTACATCCACAGAACCTCCAAGACATCCTCATCTTGAAGGATGTGGGAAAGTAAAGTAAGACAATGCCTATAAAAGTGCTTCAAAAATGGTCAAGCACTGTACATCTAGATCTTCCCTTTTATTTTTTTCTAGTGCATTTCATAGATTCTGGCATACTGTTGGCATATTGAATGCATGAACGAACAAACCAATGGATGAATGAATGACTAGTAGGCACTAAGGAAATGTTTTAATAAAAATAAAACATGTAGAGTGCGGTGTTCATAACACCAAGATCAAAAGTTTGGATCCCTGTATCAGCCAACAGCCAAAAAAATAAAAATAAAGCATTAACAAGAAAATCCCCACTTTTGGTATACTTACTATCAGTTAATGAGCTAAGAAGATCACATACGTTCTCTCAGTTTTCACAGTAACCTTATGAGATGGTGACTCCTATTTTATAGAAGAGAAAACAGGCCCAGAGATGTTAAGTAACTTGCCCACATTCACACAGCTAGTAGGTGGCAAGGCTGGGATTCACACTTCAGGCATTTGTTCTTGTCTACTTGCTATTATCTTTTCCATACTATATGTAAAGGCATATAGTTTTGACCTAAGTCACCCAACCTCTCATTATTGCATAAGAACACAACTCCTGGTGCAGGGCCACTGTTTGACATGGCAAATTTGGAAGCAAGTCAAGAATGGCAGTTCCTGAGAGGCTGTTTTGCCAAAAGGGTCCTTTTTTTCACCCTCACTGGTGTCAGGAACAAAGTCTTTCCAGTTCTCTGAATCCTTCAGACCTGAGTAGTCTACGTAGCCCCTGTGAGTTTCCACAGCAGGTACACACCACCAATTTCTTCCTGTTGTCTCAGCTGCCCTGGGAGTAAGCAGGATGGAAAGCATCACCCCAGTCACTGGTAAAGAGCCCAAGGTCACTGCTGCCACAACTCTGCACAGGAACACAGTCTACACAGGAACACAAACCCAGATCTTTGGATTCTGAGGCTGATGATTTTAGCCCACAAACTTCCTGGACATGCAAGAGATTCACCAGAACTAGAGAGAAGAACTGGCCCTGGCTTGCAGCAAAGGGTCCTGGATAGTCAGCCTATGCTCTATCGACTCCTTTGAGCCCTTGCAAGGGACAGCATATGCAGGACATACAGCTTCGGTGGCCTTGTCATATGAAAGATGGGAGGAATCAGAAGTGGAACAGGAAAGATGCTTTCCCATACAGCATCTGAGATGCACCTGAGCTGGAAGAAACCGAGTCTACAGTGTCAAGGGTTGGGATCCCCATACCAGACAGCCACAAAAAAATAAATAAATAAATAAAAATTTAAAAAGAAAGAAAGAAAGAAAAGGGAAGAAACAGAATGTAGGAGTTTTAGACATGAAGACTGCCAAACCAGGGAGCCAAACAGCAGCAAAGAAATAAGGGGGGTTGTGGTAGAAGGCCAGATTTGGGTCCTGAGTTTTTGTTTCTGACTAGCTGTACACAGAGAGAGAATGCTAGTTTTGGACCAGTCAGTGCCTTCTCCATGGGGACATCCCAGGCCCAGTGATTCTCAGGAGGGATGAGAAGCCCCAGGATTTTCAAGAGATCTAGGTCAATCCTGTTTTCATTCTCTTCCCTACTGGTTGCTTTGAAAAGTTTAATTTAACTGAAAGGCAAAATCCTCTAATCACCCGCTCTAAATCAAGGCATAACATTTGGGATAATGCGGAGGATGGCAACGGTAATGGGTAGGGTGAGGTTGTAGGACGACTGGCCTGGGGAGGGGTCTGGGTTTGATCTCAGCAGCTTAGCTGCCAGTGAAGAGGTTGGGGCCTCCCATTAGCCCTTTGGAATAGATCCCTTGTCTCACGTCTCTCATAGTTTTGGCTGCAGACACTCTGAGGAGTGGGAGAGGAGGGTTGGTAAACTATGCTTAAAAATAGCATTTGAAAACACAGGTCCACACAAAAGCTTGTATGTGAATGTTCATTGCAGCTTTATTCATAATACCAGAAACTGGAAACAATTCAAATGTCTCTCGCTGGTGAGTAGGTAAACAAACTGTGGTACATCCATGCCAAAGAACACTCAGCAATAAAAAGGAGTGAAGTACTGATACATGCAATAACATGGATGGACCTCAAAAACATCATGCTGGATGAAAGAAACCAGACACAAAAGCCCCAACATTGTATGAGTCCATGTACATGAAATTTCTAGATATGATAAAACTAGAGACAGAAAGCAGACCAGTGGTTGTCTGGAGCTTGGAGTGGGCATGAGAATTGACCACAGATGGGCCTGAGGGAACTTTTTGGGGGTGATGGAAATCTTCTTTTTTTTATTATTTATTTATTTATTATTATTTTTTTTTAAAGATGACCGGTAAGGGGATCTCAACCCTTGACTTGGTGTTGTCAGCACCACAACCAGCCAGTGAGCAAACCGGCCATCCCTATATAGGATCCGAACCCGGGGCCTTGGTGTTATCAGCACTGCACTCTCCCGAGTGAGCCACGGGACGGCCCGGAAATCTTCTAAAACTGGATTTTGCTGATGGTTGCACAACTCTGTAAATTTACTAAAAGTCATCAAACTTTACACTTAAAATCAGTGAATTTTATGGTATGTAAAGTATAAGTCAATAAAGCTATTTAAAAATTACATGAAGTCCTTCCCATTTGACAAGTCCATGGCAGAGCTCCACTGCGTGCCAGCGCTGGTAGTAGAGGGCACATTTGACATTCCCTCCACTTCCTCCTCCCAAGGGAGGTGAGGCCGTGCACACTTCCTCTAATGCAGTGGTTCTCAAAGTGTGGCTCCTGGACCAGCAGCAGCAGCAGCTGGGAGCTTGCTAGACATGCAAATCTCAGGACCTAGTTAGGACCTGCTGAATCAGAAGCTCTGGTAGTGTGGCCCAGCAATCTGAGTTTTAACCACCCTCCAGGGCATCTGACTCAAGTCGGAGAACCACGGTCGGATGGGAGGGTGAAGGGAGAGCAGGAAGATCATCTATGATGAGCGTCTGCTGTGTGCAGCCACCTGACAGGCACTGAGTCATGTCATCCTCACAGCCACCCTGTAATGTCCGTATCGTTGGCCCCATTTTGTAGATGAGAAAAATAAGGTTCAGAGAGGTTGACTTGCCAGTTAATAGGGGGGCAAAGCTGAGATCAGACCCCCTGAGTTTCTGACTCAAAGCACGTCCACTCCACTACCCCATGGGGTCTTGTGTCTGTGAATGTGAGCAGCATTCTCAGTGCCTGGAATCCCAGGGAGGGGACAGGAGAACTGCAATAAATACAGCTCTCTCCAGTTCTATCTTGGAACAAAGTGTGGGTATAAAGAAATACACAGTAAGTGCAGCAGTCAACATGGCCCAGTGTTTTCCTCAGGGCCGAAGCAGTGGCCCTTGTTTAACGTTATATTGTTTACTCCCAAGGGATGAGGGGGTGGGGGGAATTAGAATTAGCTGCTTGGACAGAAGCCCAGGAGATCCCAGCTCAGTTCCTTGGGAGCCTGGAATGTGAAGGGTTGGGGACAGAGAGCACAGAACACAGGGATCCTGGCCAGAGAGCATGAGGGCCTCTGGGGACCCAGGAGGGCGGGTCTGTGGTTTCAACATGCACGAGATGACATAATGTCTGCCTGGCTTGCAGACACTAGTCCCGCTCAGAGTGGCCCTTCCAAGTAGCAGGGCCACAGGCCCTGCCCTGGCTTTGGCCTGCTGCTCAGGGGATAGGCTTCATCCGGAGATGCTCAGGAAACTGAGCCCAACCAGCTGTCGCCTCCTTGCTTAAACCCAGGGCTGCCAGAATCTTGGGCTTCTCCCTGTGGGGTCAGTTCCTTTCATCACTCAGCACTGGTTGCTACTGTCCCTTTGCGTTGTGTGGCCCTCCCAGAGTTTCCCATCACCTGCTTTTCCACCACAATCATCACTATCAAACCCAGTCAAACAGAGAGGCTCTTGTAGCCCAATTCTTCAAATGTTCAGAGAGGAGAAGGGACTTATCCTAGGTAAGGGCAGTGGCAATACCAGAATTCAGAACTCCTGGCCATGGTGCTACTTAATAATAATAGTCCCTATCATTCATGTAGACTTTCATCATTTGCAAATGCTTTCGTGTGTTACCTCTCCTGACCCTCTCGGTAGCCTTGTGAGACTGAGGGTTTATGACTGCTTTGTTTATAGATGAGCAACTTGAGGTTTATAGAGTTAAACCAACTTGCTCAAGATCACCCACTAGTAATTGACAAAGCCAGTGCTCATGGCCAGATGCTCTGGCCCCAAGTTACCTGCTCAGCGCTTTATTCCTGATCATATGAGCAACAACCCCAGTGCCCAGAAGCCGGGGAGGAGTCTCGGAGGAATCACATTCAGCACAGCCCCGTCAGGTTCTATCTTGGAACAAAGTGTGGGTATTTCTCTTACTCATTGGCTGAACAGGGTCCTCTCCAATGACTTTCCAGTCTAAATTGGGCAGGATGAGTCCCTGACTTGAGCAAGTGACCTGGGCAAGAGCTGCTTCTGACCGCTGAGAACAGGACTGATGACTCTGTATGGCCTGTCTCCCAGGCCCGTGGGTGGCTGGAAATAGCTCTCTCAGCTCCTGTGCATTGTGTTCTTTTCCATCACTCTTGTCCATTTCTTTGCATGTTGCAGGTGACAAAACCCCACAACCTGTCATGGTCAACCTACTTCCCCTTCAATAGAGCTAAAACATGATAATGATGATGATGGTGATCCTGATTCCACTTACTGAGGGCATACTGAGCCCTGGTACTTTCGTACCTTATCTAAAGGCCTCACAGCTCACCAGCAAGGGAGCCAGGACTGGAACCCAGGGACAGGGTGACTTTGGAGTGCAGAAGATCATACCTCTCTCTCATTTTTTTTTTAAGATTAAAAGGAAATTTAATTAACATAATTTACCTTTTTTTTTCAATTTTATTTACATCTCTCTCATGTTTATTTGTTTTTTTAAAAAAAGATGACCGGTAAGGGGATCTTAACCCTTGACTTGGTGTTGTCAGCACCACGCTCTCAAGCGAGCCACGGGCTGGACCATCTCTCTCATGTTTATTTGTTTTTTTAAAAAAAGATGACCGGTAAGGGGATCTTAACCCTTGACTTGGTGTTGTCAGCACCACGCTCTCAAGCGAGCCACGGGCTGGACCATCTCTCTCATGTTTTTAAGGAAGGTGCTGAGTACACACGTGGGTCTCAGAATAGGTGGGTTTAGAACCTGGCTGTGGCATGGTGGCTTGTGGGACTTCAGCCACATTTTCTGAGGCAGGGGCTCCCATGTATAACCCAGTTAAACATGCCTCTGGGCAGTGTTTTTCTCACCTGGGTGCCCTGGAGAGCCAAACCAGACTGCACATTCCTCTCTGCAGGCTGGGTCCCAGACATAAGTGACAATTGCCTGGGATTCCCTACTGATCACTGGCTGGGTTCTGGGGTGATGTGCGCCAAGAGAAATGCCTGCAGGTTGTTTTCACCTAGCTGGCTTGGGCAGGGAGGGGAGTAGCTTATCTTGATGCAGAAGTCAGATGTGTGCTCTTACCTATGGCCTCAGATCCCCTGAGTTCATCTCCTCCAACACACTTGCCCCTTATGATAGACTTCCAAGGCCAAGAAAGGGTGTTTGCCAAAGGCCATGTGCGTTCTCCGCCTAGAGAACACACAGTCCACTCACTCCTTCTGCCCAAGGAAGAGATGAAATCAGAGCCCAAACCTTCAAGGAAGGCAAAAACCACTGTTGTAGCCATAAAGAAGACCTAGATTGGGCCTTTTCATTGTAGAGAGAAACTGAGGCACTAAAAGACAAAGAACGATTCAGAATGCCAATGCTGAAGCATCAAGAAAATTTCAAGTTATCCTCCAGGCAAGGATGTTCATAATACATGCATTTTTATAAAAAAAATGTTAACATACAATGGAATATTATTGAGCCTTTAAAAAGAATGAAATTCTGACACATGCTACAACACAGATGAATGTTGAAGACATGCTAAATGAAATAAGCCAGACACAAAAAGATAAATACTATATGATTCCACTCATATGAGGTACCTAGAATAGGCAAATTTAGAGTCAGAAGGCAGAACAAGGGCTGGCCAGTTAGCTCAGTTGGTTAGAGGACAGCCTTACAATACCAAGGTTGCAGGTTCGGATCCCTGTACCAGCCAGCTGAAAAAAAAAAAAAAGAAAGAAAGAAAGAAAGCAGAACAATGGTTACCAGGGACCAGGGGCTGGCAGGAGAGGAGAACCAGGAGTTATTGTCTAATGAGTACAGAGTTTCAGTTTGGAAAGATGAAAAAGTTCTAGAGATGGATGATGAGGCTGGGTGCACAACAATGGGAATGTATTTAATGCTACTGAATTGTGCATTGAAATCGTATGGTTAAAATAATAGATTTTATGTTATGTACACTTTATCACAAGTTTAAAGATGTGAGAGAAAAACGTCAAAAGGGCTTAGTGCTTGAATCTAAACTCGACCAGCCAGGGACCTCAGGAAGGTGAGCTGTTACTTAATCAGGTAAGTTTGGCAAGTGAAATGCTTCTCTTTACTTGTTTGAAAACCCTACTGAGATTTTACCCTAAAACAGGAGAAGGTCTGTTGGTTGATGTGACTTGATTAATTTACTCAGTACATGTGTGTATTGTGGGTCTCTCCTATAATGAGCATCAGGCACAGGGTTACTACTGCTTCAGTTACAGCATAACTTACATACAGTAAAAGGCAATATGTATATAACTCAATTAATTTTTACCTATGTATACATTAATTTTAGCCAATACTCAGATCAAGAAAGTTCAGCACCCCAGAAAATTCCCTCATGTTCCTCTACCCGAGGGGTACCCTCCCTACGAGTCACTGTTCTAACACCTGTCGCCATAAATTAGTTCTGCCTGTGTTTTTTTTTTTTTAAAGGGCCGGCCCAGTGGTGCACTGGAGAGTGTGCTGCTTGGGAGTGTGGCGGCGCTCCCATCGAGGGTTCGGATCCCATGTGGAGACCGGTTCCCGCTCACTGGCTGAGGGCGGTGTAGGCGCGACACTGAGGGTTGCGATCCCGTTACCGGTCAGTAAAAAAGACAAAAAGGAAAAAAAAAAAAAAGAATTGCAGTCAGGTGTTGGCTGGGGCTGCATCATCTGAAGATTTGACGAAGACTGGGGGGTGCCCTTCCAAGGTGGCGCACTCACACGGTTGGCAAGGTGGTGCTGGCTTTGGTGGGTCATCTCACTTTCTCCTCACAGGGGCTCTTTCACAGGGCTGCTCAATTGTCCTTACGACATAGTAACTGACTTCCCCTAGAGTGAGTGATCCAAGAGAAAGGAGCCAGGAGGAGGCTTTGATCTTTTTATGGCCACACCTCCAAAGTCATATAGGCTCAATGCTGCCTCATTCTATGCATTGGAAGTTAGTCAGTTAAATCTGGCTCATGTTCAAGGGGAGGGAAATTAGCCTTCACCTTTGAAAGGGAAAAGTGTCAAAGAATTTGTGGACATATTCTAAATCGCCACAGATGACGAGGGCGGGACAGTTTGTCTGTTCAGAACTTAGGAGCTGTTAGGGCTGTGTAGGACTCTGAGGGATCTGGCCTCCCATGGAGATTCAGCTTTCCGGTCTGGTGTTATCTATCCAGTGGACATGAGCAGTACAACCAAGAACAACCACAACAACAAAAAGAAGGTGGGGGATCCAATCAAGATGGCAGAATAGACGGACCACAGCATCACTCTCTCCCACAAATCAACCAAATTTACATCTATAAAAATGTAACATCAGCCAAGCTGGGGCCGCTGGAGCTCAGGGGAAGAGGAGGAGAGACCTACCGAGTTCATGAAGGCAGAAGAAACTATGATGAGAGAAAGAAAAAGCTGCTCTGAGCATTTTGGGCTGCAGCTGCTTTAAGGCTGGAGCTGCTGAACACATGGAGCAGGAACCAGCAGAAGCCGCAGCTGTGCCCTTCAGATGGAGTTACTTGGAGGCAGCAGGGGAGAAGAGGGCCTTGGCGGCCCCCAGGACAGCAAGACCACTAATAGGTTTCTCGTGGATCCACAAAGGAGCAAGGAACCAGAACAACTGAAAAAAGGAAGCCGTTCAGAGGCTGGTGAGTCATCGCAAGGGACTGGTGCAGGGCCCATCCCATGGGAAGTGTTTGGAGCATGGGTGGTGGGGGAGACAGGCCCACCGGGAGAACACTGGGACACAGCAATGACAGCTGATCCACTCCCCAATCAGTGCAGGACCACTCAGAGGAGACTGGTCAGGAATGCAGAATTGCATGGGGTACAGTTTGATGAAAAAACTCAGGCCCAGATCAGAGATTCTACAGAACACAGATCACCAGGTCTCTGGAGAGCCGGAAGTACCTATAAGATGAGCCATTAAACCCTGAGCTGCATAAAAAGCCTTCCCTAGGGAAACAGCAGCAAAGTAGCAATTTAAACAACCACACATTTCAAGTACTGGTTCCCACAGGAAGTTCCCCCATGTTAGAAGCAAAGGACAAAAAATTAGTTCCAGGCCAGGCACACCACCGGCACCTTGGGGCCTGCCTGGGAACTGGAAGCTTGGATCTGGGGACCGGACTCTACTCCCACTTCCAGGCAAACTGCACCAGTGCCTCGGGGCCAGCCTGGGGACCTGAAGCATGGAGAAGAGGACTGGATGCCCCTCCCACAACCAGGCACACTGTGCCAGCACCTTGGGGCCTTCCCAGGGACCCGAGGAAGGGAGAAGGGGACTGGACCTCTCTCCCACAAGCAGGCACACTGAGCAAGTGCCTTGGGGCTCACCCAGGGACCCGGGGTATGGAGTTGGGGACCAGACCACCCTCCTACAAACAGACACAACATGCCAGCACCTCGGAGCCCACCCAGGGACCCAGGTCAAGGAGAAGGGGACCGGACCACTCTCCCACAACCAGGCACACCGTGCCAGTGCTTCAGGGCCCGCCCAGGGACTCAAGGCATGGAGAAGGGGACCAGACCTCTCTCCCACAACCAGGTACACCATGCCAGCACCTTGGGCCCCACCCAGGGACCCAGGGGATGGAGTCGGGGACTGGACCTCTCTCCTACAACCAGGCACAACATGCCAGCAACTTGGAGCCCACCCAGGGACCCGGGGCAAGGAGAAGGGGAATGGTCCTCTCTCCCACAACCAGGCACACTGAGCCAGTGCTTCAGGGCCTGCCCGGGGACCCAAGGTATAGAGAAGGGGACTGGACTCCCATCCCACAACTAGGCACACCATGCCAGCACGTTGGGACCTGCCCAGGAACCCGAGGCAAGGAGAAAGGAAACGGACCTCTCTCCCAAAACTAGGCACACTGAGCCAGCGCTTCAGGGCCCACCCAGGGACTTGAGGCATGAGAAGGGGACTGGACCTCTTTCCCACAACCAGGCACACCACACCAGCACCTTGGGCCCCCCCAGGGACCCAGGGTATGGAGTCAGGGACCAGACCACCCTCTCACAACCAGGCACAACATGCCAGCACCTTGGAGCCCACCCAGGGATCTGGGGAATGGAGAAGGGGACCGGACCACACTCCCACAGCAAGCACAACATACTAGCAGCTTGGAACCCACCCGGGCACCCAGGGTATGGAGAAGGGGACCAGACCTCTCTCCCACAACCAGGCACACTGAGCCAGCGCCTTGGGGCCCACCCAGGGACCCAGGGGATGGAGTCGGGGACTGGACCTCTCTCCCACAACCAGGCACACTGAGCCAGCACTTCAGGGACCACCCAGGGACCTGAGGCATGGAGAAGAGGTCTGGACCTCTCTCCCACAACCAGGCACACCAAGCCAGCACCCTGGGTCCCACCCAGTGACCCGAGGCATGGAGCCAGGAACCGGACCCTCCTCCCACAACAAGGCGTACCCACACTGGTACCTCAGGGCCAACCCAGGGACCTGAGGCATGCAGAAGGGGACTGGTCTTCTTTCCCACAACCAGGTACACCAAGCCAGTGCCTGAGGTCCCGCCCAGTGACCTGAGGTATAGAGCCAGGGACTGGACCCTCCTCCCACACCGGGCACAAAACGCCAGCACCTTGGGGCCCACCTGGATACCCGAGGCATGGAGAAATAGACCAGACCGCCCTCCCTCAACCAGGCACATTGCACCAGAACCTCGGGGCCTGCCCAGGGACCCGGGGCATGGAGAAGGGGACTGACTTCCTCTCCTACAACTAGGCACATGGCACCAGTGCCTTGGGGCCTGCCCATGGACCAGAGACATGGAGAAGGGGATCAAGCACACCCCACAACCAGGCACACTGCCAGTGCCAAGGAGCATACCAAAAACAGCACCTCCACATGGGTGGCCCACCACAGCCACCACAATAATCATGGCTGCTGCAAAAGCAGCTGGATGCCACAACCACCACGCAGGTGGTCTGCCAACCACCGGAGTGCATTCACATAAGAGTCACCAGCAGAGACAAAGAAGAGGATGTCTCTTTCCACAAAACACATTTCAGAGTGACAGAAGGAACATCTGCTGTATGATCATATTAGGGGACCCGATCACATCTCTCAGCATTGGACCGATCGTCTAGGCAACAAATTAACAGAGTAACCATTATTCTTTCAGAAGGAGAGAAGAAATCTAGGGCAATTAGAGGGGGGAGGGGGAGAGAATGGGGGAAGAGGAGAGGTTGGACAAAGGGCATAAAGAATAATTACGATTTGTAACAATATATATGCTAGCAATATTGATTTAATCAATATATCTCAATGTTCAATCCCCAAAATATGTATAATCAATTTTGATTCAATAAATAAAATAAATTAAAAAAAAAAAAAAAAAAGAACAACCACAACAAGACCCAGCACCATCTGCTGTAGAGGAGCCAGAGTGTAGAGTCAGAAGGTGTAGAGCACCAGGGCAGGGCAGGCTCACCATCTGGTGAACACATAACATGAGGACATGAGCCCTTTCCCCTAGAAGAGTCAAGGGAGGCCTCCTAGGGGTGGCATCAGAGCTACATTCTTCCAAAGCTTTTATTAGGACCATAAGTGTGGTGCTGGGTATATAAACAGAAGGTTAAACATGCATGGTCTGGCTGCTCAGCAGGCATTGGAAGCCACAGTCAGGAGTTGAGGCCTGGAGGGACCCCACTGACCTTGGCAGCAGACACTGTCTCTGCCCTGCACCTGGCAAGAACTTGAGATGACGCTCAGTGTTGGCATACAGCTTTTCAGATGGTTAAGGATTTTCCCTCAAGAAANCCACCCTCTCACAACCAGGCACAACATGCCAGCACCTTGGAGCCCACCCAGGGATCTGGGGCATGGAGAAGGGGACCGGACCACACTCCCACAGCAAGCACAACATACCAGCAGCTTGGAACCCACCCGGGCACCCAGGGTATGGAGAAGGGGACCAGACCTCTCTCCCACAACCAGGCACACTGAGCCAGCGCCTTGGGGCCCACCCAGGGACCCAGGGGATGGAGTCGGGGACTGGACCTCTCTCCCACAACCAGGCACACTGAGCCAGCACTTCAGGGACCACCCAGGGACCTGAGGCATGGAGAAGAGGTCTGGACCTCTCTCCCACAACCAGGCACACCAAGCCAGCACCCTGGGTCCCACCCAGTGACCCGAGGCATGGAGCCAGGAACCGGACCCTCCTCCCACAACAAGGCGTACCCACACTGGTACCTCAGGGCCAACCCAGGGACCTGAGGCATGCAGAAGGGGACTGGTCTTCTTTCCCACAACCAGGTACACCAAGCCAGTGCCTGAGGTCCCGCCCAGTGACCTGAGGTATAGAGCCAGGGACTGGACCCTCCTCCCACACCGGGCACAAAACGCCAGCACCTTGGGGCCCACCTGGATACCCGAGGCATGGAGAAATAGACCAGACCGCCCTCCCTCAACCAGGCACATTGCACCAGAACCTCGGGGCCTGCCCAGGGACCCGGGGCATGGAGAAGGGGACTGACTTCCTCTCCTACAACTAGGCACATGGCACCAGTGCCTTGGGGCCTGCCCATGGACCAGAGACATGGAGAAGGGGATCAAGCACACCCCACAACCAGGCACACTGCCAGTGCCAAGGAGCATACCAAAAACAGCACCTCCACATGGGTGGCCCACCACAGCCACCACAATAATCATGGCTGCTGCAAAAGCAGCTGGATGCCACAACCACCACGCAGGTGGTCTGCCAACCACCGGAGTGCATTCACATAAGAGTCACCAGCAGAGACAAAGAAGAGGATGTCTCTTTCCACAAAACACATTTCAGAGTGACAGAAGGAACATCTGCTGTATGATCATATTAGGGGACCCGATCACATCTCTCAGCATTGGACCGATCATCTAGGCAACAAATTAACAGAGCAACCATTATTCTTTCAGAAGGAGAGAAGAAATCTAGGGCAATTAGAGGGGGGAGGGGGAGAGAATGGGGGAAGAGGAGAGGTTGGACAAAGGGCATAAAGAATAATTACGATTTGTAACAATATATATGCTAGCAATATTGATTTAATCAATATATCTCAATGTTCAATCCCCAAAATATGTATAATCAATTTTGATTCAATAAAAAACAAAACAAACAAACAACCTCCCTCCCCCCAAAAAAAACCCAGGTGGACAAAAAAAGAGAAAAAAATTTTTTTAAATGAAGGAAATGTAAGTGAGCTAGCAGACAACCTGAAGTGCACAAATATATGAATCATGAGTGTTCCAGAAAGGGAGGAGAAAGGAAAAGGCATTGGAAACCAATTCAATGAAATAATAGCAGAAAACTCCCCAAGTATAGGGAGAGTCATGGACCTTCAGTTCCAGGAGGCTCACAGATTTCCAAAACAGATTCAATCTAAAAAGTTCCTCTCCAAGATACATTATAGTCAACTGGTGAAGTTCAAAGATAAAGAGAGAATCTTAAAAACAGCAAGAGAAAAGCGTCCAGTCACCTATAAGTGAGTCCCTGAAAGACTACCAGCAGACTTCTCAACAGCAACCATAAAGGCCAGAAGAGAATAGGATTATGTTTTTAAAAAAAAAAAAAAAAAAAAAAAAAAAAAAAAAAAAAAAAAAAAAAAAAAAAAAAGAACAACCACAACAAGACCCAGCACCATCTGCTGTAGAGGAGCCAGAGTGTAGAGTCAGAAGGTGTAGAGCACCAGGGCAGGGCAGGCTCACCATCTGGTGAACACATAACATGAGGACATGAGCCCTTTCCCCTAGAAGAGTCAAGGGAGGCCTCCTAGGGGTGGCATCAGAGCTACATTCTTCCAAAGCTTTTATTAGGACCATAAGTGTGGTGCTGGGTATATAAACAGAAGGTTAAACATGCATGGTCTGGCTGCTCAGCAGGCATTGGAAGCCACAGTCAGGAGTTGAGGCCTGGAGGGACCCCACTGACCTTGGCAGCAGACACTGTCTCTGCCCTGCACCTGGCAAGAACTTGAGATGACGCTCAGTGTTGGCATACAGCTTTTCAGATGGTTAAGGATTTTCCCTCAAGAAAGCTGTGAGTTCTCTAAGGAGGGCTTAAGTGCCCTAGAGGTGTGTTTAAACTTTTTAAAAAATTGAAACATAATTGATTGTACATATCTGTGGGGTACTGCATTGAATATCAATACCAGAGTGCAATATGTGATGCTCAAGTCAGGATAATTGGTATATTCAACATTATATAATGTAATCATTTTCTGTGGCGTTTAAACTTCTTTTACCCATTCCTACCCCACCCCCCATCAAACGTCCTTCACCATTGCTGGGGTTTTTCTCTCCCTCTCTGCTCTTACTTCTCTGAACATGCTCATCCTGCATCAGCCTTTCCATTTCTCAACTTCTTGACTCCTTGTCTTCAAAAGAACTTCGAAGGCCCTGCTCTGCCTTGTCTCCCCACCCGCAACAATTCACCCCCAGGTGAAGTTTCAGGATTTTCTCAGCAAATGAACAAGTCTGGGGGACTCCTACAGTCCCTAAGGAAGCAGCAAATTCCACCTTTGAGCCTTTCCCTCTTGCTGTCCCAGGCCGATAAGCGAAACCCACCCCTTTGCCCTGTCTTCCCATCTGTGCATGAGGACCCTGGACAGGCTGCCCCTGACAGGAGCGTGTTTGACTCTGCTCTGGCAGCTCCTTGGGGCCTGTGTGGGGTCTAGCTGTGGGGATTATATACTATAAATGTCAGTGCTGGGTGCATAGGATACAAATAACTGCTGCTTTTGATACCTTGGTTGTGAATTTCTTGGATCTGGCTGTGTGACCTTGGGTAAGTTGTGTAGCCTCTCTGAGCCCTCAGTTCTTTTTCTGTCAAAGGGGGACAAATGTGAGACTAAAAGGAGATGTTGGGTGTAAAACTTTGAGCTCTCCCTAGAATTCAGTAAGGGTTCAGAAAAAGGGGAATATATCTCCTGGTCTGCTTGCAGGGCTGGTGTGAGAATTGGAAAGTAGGTGTTGTGGCTGTTGGACAAAGAAGGGCTGTGACTGTTGCAGGATCCTTTTCAGGTAAGTCATCACATGTCACCTCTGAACTTTGGGACATGAGGGAAGGTGTGGAGGAGAGGAACTGATTGCCTATGGGGTGGCAGGCCCCAGACCAGGTTCCTTTCACATGTCACTCCTTTGTTCTTGGCCACAACCCAGGAAGGTGGGAATTGTTACCCCTCTCACCTACTCAGCCCCTGAGACTCAGAGACCCTGACCTGCCAGCAGAGCTCTTTCAAGCCCCAGACAGGAGCTAGAGCTGGATATTTGATACTGCAGTGGCACGCTTGGCTGGGGAGGAGAGAAGTAAGACAGGTAGCTGGAAAGAACAAAGCAGGGGCTCTGATCAGAAAGACATCTGCAAGTCAAGGGGAAAATGAACATGTGAGAGAGAACCTAGGAGACTGGTTGCAGGATGACTAGATTAAAGAAGTCTTGAAACTGGAAGGAAGCCTGGAGAACAGTCAGGCCAACGTAATCAATTTACAGTTGAGGATCCTGGGGCACAGAGAGGGAAGGTGGCAAAAGCAGGACTGGGAACCAGGTTTCACAGGGGGGGGGGGGGGGGGGGGGGGGGGGGGGGGGGGGGGGGGGGGGGGGGGGGGGGGGGGGGGGGGGGGGGGGGGGGGGGGGGGGGGGGGGGGGGGGGGGGGGGGGGGGGGGGGGGGGGGGGGGGGGGGGGGGGGGGGGTCCACAAACAGCGTAGAGCTTCAAAAGGGAAGAGGGACTCTTTGAGGAGATTAGAGTTCCCAGAGAACTGGAAATTAGGACAAACTGAATTATCTTCCGGACTTGCCTCTAGGAAAGTAATATCATGGACATTTTTCTGTCACAAAAATTGCCCATATTGTTAGCTTGCTAATAAAAAAATAGAAAACTTTGGGCCGGCCCGTGGCTCACTCGGGAGAGTGTGGTGCTGAAAACGCCAAGGCCATGGGTTTTTTTGTTTTTTTTTTTAAAGATGACCGGTAAGGGGATCTTAACCCTCGACTTGGTGTTGTCAGCACCACGCTCAGCCAGTGAGCGAACCAGCCATCCCTATATGGGATCCAAACCCATGGCCTTGGGCTGGCCTGTGGCTCACTCGGGAGAGTGGGGTGCTGAGAACACCAAGGCCCCGGGGTTGGATCCTATATAGGGATGGCCGGTTAGCTCACTGGCTGAGCGTGGTGCTGACAACACCAAGGCGAGGGTTAAGATCCCCTTACCGGTCATCTTTAAGAAGAAAAAAAAAATAGAAAACTTTGGGCCGGCCCGTGGCTCACTCGGGAGAGTGGGGTGCTGAGAACACCAAGGCCCCGGGGTTGGA